>NC_056726.1:1459664865-1459964865 GCF_019279795.1 Protopterus annectens
TTTAAGTGTTCCACTACATAATTCTTAATACATAGAACTTCATTTAACCATTCATTCAAAACATTTAAAAAATGCAAACATTTTTTTCCAGTCCCTTAAATTTATATACATGTCATACCCTATTCCATCTGGTTCTGCAGCCAAATACATTTTTACTTGTCCTAATACTTTATCTCGTTTAAAGAAATTTCCTTTTCCATCGTTTTGTTTTCTTTTTCTGTTAACTTTTTAATGTCCATATTTTTTCACTACCTTCTTTTTTCTTTAAACATTTCTTGTACATAGTGTACTACACTATTCATAATCTTTTCCTGAGTTCTTTCTATTTCTCCTTTTACATTTTTCTGTTTCTCTCATTACACTACCATCTTCCTTTACTAGTTTGCTTAAATACTTCTCTTTTTCCTTGTAAAATATTTTTGCCTATGTAACAATTCTTGTATTTTTTCTTGATTTCATTCATATAATTATTTTTCTTTGTCAAAGTATTTTCTGTCTTTATATTCTAAACCTTCCAATGCATAGTTAGATGTTCTTTTATAGTTTTCATTCTCTACTTTTCTCACATCGTATTGTCACTGTAAAAAACATCTTTTAATATTTTCCTTAAATATCATCCACCATTCAGACCAGTTTTTATAAAATGTTCCTATAGTCATATGAGCTTTTCATAGCTATATTACTAATCTGTTTCCTTCTTCATTCTGTGTTTTCGCAGTCATCTTTTTTATTATTTTGACTATTTGTATATATCCCCTGCTTTCTTTTATGTCTACTGCTATTGCAAGATGATCAGAAAATCCTCCCCTTTTCCTATAACTAAACCTTCTTGTGCTATAAAATAATCTATTTCAGTTCTATACATACCCCTTTTGTAAGTTCAAGAAATTGTATCCCAAAAGTTCTAACTTACCACATCTTCTAACTTCTAAAATTTTTCTTATATCATTTCCTTTCTTTTTTATGCTCACATCTTAAATCACAATTAAAGTCTCCTGTTGTTGTAATATTCATATTTATCACTATATAGTCTAATATCTGATGAAACAAGCTTTAACTTTCTTTAGGATTAATATAAGCATATGCTGTTATAATATTATATTCTTGTTCTTTCCATTTTAAATCTACAATGGTTAATCTTCACATTTTTGCTTAAGCTGCATCTAATATCTTTTCTGTACTTCTACAGAATATGGCTATTACACAACATCTGTCATTTCCCAAATTCCAGGTTATCTTTCTCCCCTTACTTTCTCTGATTGTAATCTTTCATTAGTTGAAAATCGTGTGCCTTTTAATATAATTACATCTACATCACATGTATTACACCACTTTAAAATTACTATTCTTCTTACTGTATTCTTAATACTATTCATATTAACAGAAAGCACACTAAAGTTTTCGTTTTTTCCTTTTCCTTAGATTCATGGTTTTATATGTTTATAGCTAATTACTAGGCTAGCTTTCTTAATAGGCCATTCTAAGCCTATCCAATTTCCTTCCCAAAAGTGATAATCAAACACTGTACCGTGGGTCTTTGAGTCAAACAACCATTATACCAAACCCCAATCATTAGCTGCATATATTGTTTTTCATATGTTTCCTTTCTTTTTTCTTTTATACTTATCCTATTATTTTTCTTTTACCATTTTACCAACGTAATTCTTTTTTTCCCATTTGCTACCTCCCAGTTTTTGTTTTCTTCATCACTTATTTCAGAAACTCTTATGCCCCTCTTTATTATTTTTTCTCATCTATTTTTCTTCTATTTCTACTAGTTCTAAATTTTTTTCTGTTCATTTTCTTCTCCTTCTTTTTCCTTGGCTTTATTTTCATTTTTGTAATCCATCCATAATTGTCCAGTTTTGTTACATTTATAACATTTCAATTCACATTTTTTGGATCATGTACCATTTCCCCACAAATATATTTTCTTTTGTCATAGTTACTTATCAAATGTCCTTCTTTTCCAAAAAGAAAAAGCATGTTTTGGGATGTACCCAGTATTTTATGATACCCCTCAACATTTATCACGCTTGGCATACGTATAATTGTTTGTCTTTTTTATTTTTAACACAATATTATTTTATGTATGTATGTATGTATGTATTTATTTATTTTACATTTGTTTACCATGAAACTCTTGACTGGTCACAGGTCATTTTTCAGGGGAGGCCTGGGGGAGAAAAGCTTCAGTAATAAAAAATACAAATAATGCAGAAGGATACACAACAACAATATAGAAGTACACACAATGACAGTATTTTATATTACGATCTCAGCCTTCACTTCATAAACCATGTTTGTCATAAACTTTTGCAATGTCCAGTACTTCTTACATAAAGTTTTCAAATGTCATTTCAGAGTCTCTCTTTCAACCTGTGTTTGAAATTGTACATGGATTTTCTTTTTTGTTTCTCTGTTAAATGCTTTTATCACATATGCTTTTTATCACATAAAGAAATCCATGGGTTACAGTCTTTCTTTTCTCATATTATCTAAGAAATTTTTCCATTCAAAAAATACTCTCAAATATAATGTCACAAAATGCTTCTGTTAATAAGAATGCATATTCTTACCTCATGAGTTTTACACCCAAAGGAGCTATTAAATTCTCCCATATTTCATACCTGCCCATTTCTTTGTCTTCTTTACTTTGAATCCTTACCACATACTTCTGTTTTTCATCTTCTTCTGCCTTCTTTTCTACTCCACTTTTGCCTTCTTTTACTTTTGCTGCGTATGTTTTCTTTTCCATCTCGCCACTATTCTTCAGGATTGTCTCTGCATCCTTCCTTTGTATTTCGCCATAAGTTACTCCTAGTAAGCATCCCCTTCATTTTCTGGCTCACTCTGCACCACTATTTCTTTAAGTAAATCATTGTGCAACCTTCCCATCTGGAGGGTTGTAATTATACATCATCATTTGCTGACTTATCTTCATCAAACAGATTTCTTTGAAACATTTCCTCAGAATTCTACACACATTCACAGGTCTTGATATGTGTGTTCTCATCCATTTCTTTAACCACTCCATCATGTCCTTCTCTCTCCATCTGCCTCCCTGTTTCTCTGGGCCATCTCTGCACCTGAAATGGAAACAAGAAGTGTTCCTTCAAAATGGGTCCCACTAACAACAATGAATAGTAGGGGGAGTTCCATGATGCCCTGACCAAATTTCTCTTCATAGTATAAATACAACCTCAGGCCTCCCCTGAAAAGAGGTTAATAGCCTAGTTTGACTAGCCTGGCCAACAACAGATAAATAAAATAACTAAATTATGAAAGCAAATCTGCTTATTTTTTCTTCTTAATTTCTATAATTTCTTGTAAAGGCAGATTGATAGGGGCAGGATATTGTGTTTTTGGGGACTAACTTATATATTGTTACCTCAAAATCTTTGATTTTCTTGAGGTGGTTTACCAGCTCTCATGGGCTTCTTTCTTAGATGGACCATGGAATAGTTACTGGCCTCCTCATTTCTTCCTTCTGCTGTCAGAAAGTAGAAGAATTAGAAAACTGTTAGGATCTTCGGGGGTAAGGCTGGCTCCCTCACTGCCTCAGCCATTGATAGATGACTGCTGTAACCAGACAGGGTTCCTTAGAACACATATCAACGTCTGTAATTCCTTTCCCTGTCATTCCTTGCAAAGAACCTAAGAACTGGGAATTGTACAAGTCGTCTGTCGCCATGGCAAGGGAGAAAACCTTTGTGAGTCTCAGGGGAAGGATCATGTGACAGTCTACCACACTGGCAGGCTAGGATGTTGATCCCTAGGATAGTCTCTCTGCCATGAGTTGGTCATTTTCTAGGAATTCTCCCAAGAAAAGAAAGGACAACATCAAGAGTGTTTCTTCTCCTGTTTGTATCACTGAGTAAAGGGAAGACTTGTGGGGATTTGCTAAGGACTTAACTTCTGCATTTATTATTTTAAATGGTGTTTCTTTACTTAATTCAAACTGAAAAAGAAAATAAAGACTTCCCTCTCATTCTGACACATATTCTCATGCAGAATAACAGGAAATGGAGAGGGAATGCTCGTTTTCAGTGATCCCACTACAAGTTGAAGTTTGTGATTCTAAGGAAAATGTTACTTCAAATTTCCCTCCAGAAGAGCTATCTTTCTGTTTTTGAGACCTTAGCTAAAATGAAAGAGGGAGTTCAGTGGGAGCAGAAAGAAATCCCTATTTCCCAGCAAATGCATTATGATTCATTACAGTTGAATACTTCACAGCCTGCATCTGTCCCCTGCTGTTTTATCAGCTTTAGATCTTTTCGTTGTCATGTTCGATTCTCAGCTAGAACGTCTTCTGTGTGGAGGCATGCATGAACGGGCGTGCCTTCGTTGAAGGTTGTGCGTCAGGGCTGGTAACTCGGTATGTAAAAATCCACTACCAAACGTTAGCAGACCGGAGTTCTGCTGTGGCAACCCCTAACTGGGATAATCCGAAAGACACAACAACAGATGTTTTCTTAACAGCTTGCAGTGAGTCTGACAGTCAACCTTCTGCTCCTGCAAATTCTGATAGATTATACAAAGTACCTCAAACTCAAAAATATTTTTGTCTAATCTTAAAGTAGAGCCTACAGTTGTTTCCTTATATAAAATGTCTGCTGCTAAACATGTTGTTAATACTGACTTTCTTCCAACTCATAAGGATGGGAAAGCCTTTGACAGGTTTAAGAAGAATCTTTCTTCCTCCTCTTTTTCTACCGCAACTTTCAGAATTTTGAACGGCCAGGCTCATATGTTAGAAATGTTATTGGCTTTTGAGAACATAAGAAAGTTAACTGTTAACCTCCCCTCTTCTGAAGTAAAGAATTCATTTAATATCTTAATTGTATTTGTTTCTCACATAACCAAACACTCCTTAATGTGGTTTTATGATTCTGTTGGTATCATCTCCAGAGCTGCTGCTACAGGGTCTCAGTTAGGAGAAGATTTGTTCAGTTATGATCTCAAAACTTAACCAGAAAATGTTAAAACTGAGAATTTAAATAATCTCCTTGTCAAGGGTGCCCTTTTAAGCCCTTATGCTGCTGAGGTACTTAAAAATTGATGGAAGGGGGGAATTGATCAATGGCGCGACCAACATTTTCCAAACTTTCTTTTTTTAACTTTAATAAAAAACTTTCTTCTAACTCAACATCATCTTTTCCAAAAATCAATTTAAGCAGCAAGGTGTTAAGAACCAGGATTTTAAAAAAACAGTGGCTTGGAGGCTCCAAAAAGAAAGGAAAGCCTACCAGAACCAAGAACACTCCAAAAAGTTATAATAGCTACTTGTCTCACCAGCCATTTCTGCTTTTCTGATGCTTCAGCTTCCACTTTCTGTTGTTAAGTCAAGCACTTTCTGAAAGGGGTTTTATATATACATCCACCTAGAAAACAGGTTGTTCCTCCTTGGGGTCTTAACTTTATCCTTGAAAAATAATATTTCTTCCATTTAAACCAACTCCTCTGATAGATTTGAGATGGAAAACTGTGTTACACGTTGCTCTGGCTTCTGCAAGAAATGTATCTGAGTCAACCCTACCTCATTTGCACAAGGACAGGGATTCTTTGAGAACAAATCCATTTTCCATTTCTAAAGTGGTCTCAGAGTTTCCCTTGACACAGTCTATTAATCTCTCTGTATTCATTTCAGTACCTAAAATGAAGGAGAAAGAATCCTACATACTCTGGATGCCCACTGGCAGCTCAGATACCTCTTGGACAGAAATAAATCCTTCAAGAAAGCCGATTAGCTATTTGTCTCCTATGAAAGTAAGAAAAAAAGAAAAAAAAACAGACAAATGCCATTTTTTTGCTATTCTCTTGATCTCAAGCCACTTCCAAGCAGAGTTAGGACCCTATCTTTACATTGACGTCTTCTGTGGCTTTTTGGAAATGGCTGGACTCTAGAAGTATTATAGAGGCATCAACTTGGTCCTCTGTACATGCATTCACAAAGCGTTAGAAATTGGATTCCTTTTCCAGGCCCAGCCCAAGCTTTGCTAAAATATTTTACCAAGGGCTTCTACATTCTTAAATTCTTCCTCCTCCCTATATTTTCTTAAGATATAGTAATTTACCGGAATTGCTTAATTTACTGCAACAGTCATCTAATGTTAAATTGGTACAGTTGGGTAAATAAACATACTATAACAGTATGTGTTCTGATATATCACTGTTGTAGCAGCCATCCTGTCCCTCCAGCTCCTTTGTTTTGTTTTTGATGTGTTACTAGGAGTGGATATATATATAACCTTCTGTATATAGTTTCACTATTGCTTTTTCCTTTCTTAGCATTTTTCTTTCAGGGCAATAGCCTCCCTTTTTGAGGCAAGAAAACTCTTAAGCTTTTGGCACCCAAACAGCCTTTTTGTGCTTCAGTTTGAACCGTTGGTAGTTAGGGTGCATGGAAGGTAACCTAAACTTTAAAAGCTGGCCAGTGGTATATCCGCGTATATATTATCACATCGAATGGAATGTTAATCGTCTGCCCTTTTATCCACACATATTAAGCGAACTATAAAAAACCCGAATGGTCACAAAAGCAGTCGCAAAAAAAGGGGGAAAAAAATCGCTTGGACAAATACAAAAAATTCAAACCGCATGAAGTGGGAGGCTTTGCCCCCCACCCCCCACATCCTCCCCAACTAAATATACCAATTCCGAGATCACACTAAGTTGGAGGAAAGAGCAAATCCATGATGACGGCTAAACAATTTTTTTTCCCCTGGGAAAAAATTTGCTTTTGTGGCAGTTCGGGGTTTTTGTATTTTGCTTAATATGTGTCGATAAAAGGGTGTTCAGTTAACAGCCCATTCGATGCCATAATATAGACCCCCATAACCTTGGCAGGGTATTACCCAAATAGCTTAGGCTACTGCAACAGTGATCTGTTAAAACATTTACCGTTACTGTTGGTTTACTTACACAACTGTACCACGTTTATAATAGCATGATGTGTTTTGGATATGCTTTAAATGGACAGATTAAGGGAAGGAGTCTGGGTTGTTCATATACATATATTGTACCTGTGATACAGTAGCAGTGACTTTGGTCCAGTGATGGTCAGAGATCTGTAGCTTGTGACATGGGTACTCCATTGCATGATGCACTTTGCATTTACTTCTGCAGGACGTCTGTACTGATCACGCTGAAATTTGTGATTCAGTCACATTAACTCTGTTTCGGTTTCCTTCTGGTCATGTGGAAGTATGAGTTATATGGATAGCCACTTGACTTGATTCATGCTTTCTTTTAATTTACTACATATCTGACTTCCTGATTTTTGGATGTCTTTGTTCTAGCATTAAGATTAAAGATGCAGAATTTGATGGAACATTTCCTAGGTTCAAGTGTACAGTCTAAATTCAGAGAGCTCAATTGATTTGAATGTCATAATCGTACTAGAGACTGTAGACAGGTGTACATCAAACTGCTGCATAGCAGATTTAACCTCGTTTTTAATTAGGGTGCCTTTCTGTTCTTTTTCTGATGTTTTCTCTTCAAGACTGACATTTGCCTTAACATTAACATGACTAGGCAGTTTTTTGCATTGCAGTTTTGTTTGTTTTATCTAAGAAATGTTTCATGAGGTATCTTTGCATGCTAATGCATTGCACATTTTCTCATTTCTTACATATTTCTTTACATTCTTAGAGAGATCATAGTATATTTATGTAACTGCTATTTTTCTTTAATTTCTTACAGATCTCATCATTTTAAATCTGATCTGGTTTGGTTTGGAATTCTAAGGATTCTACTGATGTCATTTTTTTTTTACGTTTTCTCTTCTGCTGCCTGTCATCCATCTGCCTCCAATAGGGAAATTGACCCATTTGTTCTCCTTTCACCAGGGGTGAAAGGCAACCAAAAGTGGCCATCAGGGGTTTGGTGTTTTATCCATCACCCCAATGTGCATGCCTAGTAAACCACTTCAAGGTTTGGCATATATTGATGTAAACCCTCAGGACCTTGCATGTCCCTGGAGCCACATGGACTCCATTCTCCACCAGGGATAGTACCACACACACTCACCACCCCAAGGAGAGGTAGACTGACAATGTCACTCCTCTCTTCTCTCAGCCAGCTTCTGCAGCCACCTGATCCACTAGTCAATCTCAGGTTACCTGGGCTGCATTCAAGGCTTTATTTATCTATGTAAATTGAACTGGCTACTGTTCTCATAACTGATGAGTTTATTTCATTTCAGCCTTAGTCTAGCTGTTATAAATTTTATTCAGGCCTCTCGAGGATTCATATCCTTTTCCTTATACAGGTAACCAATTTAACGTTTGGCTAATTTGCTTGTTTTAATATGTACCTGTATTTTATTTGAGTTTCTATAATCTTTATTAACTTTTACAGAATGGGCACACTGTACATTAAACTGTGATTGGAGAACAAATGTTCTCCAGCAGGATGTCGATGTACAGGAAATACCCACAAAAAAATCTGCCATTTCACAGTGGCATAATATTAAGCTGCAATGAAACTTGGACAGAAAAAAGGGAGGGCAACATTTTAAAAAGGTAAATAAAAAAAAAGAAAATGAAAAATAAAGTCACCTGTATGCGTGTGTGTGTGTGTGTGTGTGTGTGTGTGTGTGTGTGTGTGTGTGTGTGTGTGTGTGTGTGTGTGTGTGTGCACCTGCGCATGTGTGTGTGTGTGTGTGTGTGTGTGTGTGTGTGTGTGTGTGTGTGTGTGTGTGTGTGTGTGTGTGTGTGTGTGTGTGTGTGTGTGTGTGTGTGTGTGTGTGTGTGTGTGTGTGTGTGTTTGTGTGTAGACAGAAAATGCTTAACATAACTTACATTATGGCTATGCAATAATTCCTACAACAACAACAATAAAATAAACTAAAGCAGGTTTGTAACTTTAGGTGGAGGAAGTAGTTCACATCAAAAATATAATAAGCATATTAACAATAACAAAAATAAACCAAATGCATACATAAGAATTTAAAGGTCCTATGGTTCTACTATGAATTCCCAACTTCCAGAAAGCCAATGATCCAAAATACAAAAAAAAAAAAAAAATGCTTGAAACAGAAGGGTGAAAATTTTAACTTTACTTTTTTTTTGCAGGGGCAAATCCCCCTGCAGGCCTGGTGTGGGGGGCAAGGCCCCAAACCCCAAACTTAAATATACCAACTCCACAGTCACGTAACTTGAAGAAAGGAGGAATCTCCCAAAAGAAGTAAATCATTGCCAGTGCACACTTAGAAATCGCACCAGCAATGATTTCCAATGGAAAACAGTATCGATGGTTTGACTCTCAAGTCTTTTTTTCCTGCAGGCAACTCAACCAAATGTAGGGAAGCCCAATTTAACAAACAGACCATTCACTAAACGCAATACCTGCCTCCAGTCTGTGTGTGTTATTGAGGAAATAACTCCTTTCATGGTACAGAGGGCAATGAGCAGGCATTATTCCCCAATAGCATTCACCCTGTCAGGCATTATTGGTTTCTTGTCACATTAATTTAATTCTGATTCATTGTACTTAGGTTTTTATACAGTGTTTAGTTGAAAATCATATTATTAGAATGTATCCTTTTTTAATTTCTGTTGTACCTGTGTTTTTCTGTTAAAAGGTTATTCCCTGTTGAAAACATTTTCATTCAATAAGCTTATGAAAGAAAACAACATTTTACTGAATGATTTGCCTTTTTGCTGTTGTGAATTATGTTAGTTACATGTTTACTGGCCTGCACCTTAAAGTTTTTAAGATGACATGCTGTAATGAAAATATTGATTGATTGGAACACAACTGAGCTGAAAAGCACTACTCTGAAAACAAATAAGAAAAGAAAAACAAAAAAAAAAACTAGTTTATTGTGTTAGGAACACAAAATTAAGCTGTTAAAATGCACAGCAAACAAAAGGATAAATTACCTTCAATCCAGTAGATGCTTCTTGACTGAGTACATGAAGTATTCTAACCTTTTCCTGCAGAGAAAATGATAATGCTATGTGCTAATGAAAGACCAAGTGAAATAATGCGGACACTTACTAATATGAGCATACTGCAACAGAAGAATATTCTAGACTTCTGCAAATAACACCTAGATTAAATCCAAATACAATTATGAGATTTAATCAGAATATTGCAGCCACATCAGAAAATCAATGCAAATGTATTTGATCCTGTAAGGAGACATTTTTGATTAGGATGTAATTGCTGACAAAGTATCTGTTCCTCTAGCTATTAGCCCTGTAATAATAATCACTATCAAGAACAATCGATTAAACCATTTTCTTTATATTTATCTATAAAACCCAATGTTCAGTAAATGCAGGCCCTCATTACAAAATGGATATGACGACAGCAGCAGGTACATGAGTAACGTTCTGGCTGATCGAACATATAAAAATATAGTGAACAATCCAATATAAAATGGGCCTGAAGGACATGAGACATGAGACATGATATGAGACATGTAGACATGCATAGCCTGCATAGTGCAGTGAAACTTAGATTGTTTTATAACCACTAAATACATTTTCTCAGACACAGTAAACCAACTCAAGATACTCTAATATAATAAAACAGTGACAACTACACCTCAGAGTAGCATCTTGATGCTTCAGAACAGACCAGCCATGGCGTACCTGTCCATCCTGAAGAAAGTACAGTTGTGTAAGCAAACTTGCCTTAAAAACAGAGGTTTGAATACGTCACTGCTGCAGTAGTCAGCTATATGGGATGTCCTGCCAAGTGCTGAAGCAACCGACCAGCTTCCAAAGGTTTATAGCATTGTCTTCACACCCTAGCCAATGCCCTACCTGAGTGAAGAATGATAAAATTAGCATCAAGGGCATCAAAACTTAGAGATTTCTTGCCTCATAGGTAGTACTGACACCTATACATTTTTTCCAGAGTATCCAGAAATCAAACTGATTGTCTTGTAGTCTAGAAAACACTGCACAAATGCTGGTATTCTGTTTCAAGAAGAGAAACAGACTTACTAGAGTTTGTTAAATCTGTGGATTTACTATGCTTTTTTTACAAAAACCATAAGAAATCTGCAGGAAAAAAAAGGCATCACAGATGAAAAAAAGAGGGCATTCCCCCAGGATGATGTGATGGTGATGTCACAAAATGGGAAACGAGTGGACAGGGCATAGGCAGGTATGGGAGGTGCAGGGGGTGTGGCCTATGACCAGTGCTAGCCAGGAGAAATAGTGGCAACCCTACTCAGGAGAAGAAAGCTAGAGCTCTGGCAAATAAGATCCATGCTAATAAAAATCCTACACCCTGGCATAGCAATAGCAAAAGGAAGGAAAGGAAAGGAGGGTGTGGGTACTGCAGAAGTGATCTATGTAGCCATCTACTACCATGGTTCATAGGTTCATACATTCATAGAAGATTACTAGGCTAATGGCCTTAGGGCCTTTACAAGCTGAGCCATGTAATAACCCGAGTACCCTTATTGATGGTCCATTAGATTCAAATGTCCACTGGATTCAATGGTTTGTCAAATCAGTTTGGACTCAGCACAAGCATCCTCTGTCATTTCAAATTTCCATTGCTGGGGTTTATAAAAAGGGAGTTACTCAGGTGGGTGAATCAGTTGTCACATATCCCAGGTCTCCCTTTCTCCCATCCAACCCATACCCCATCTGTAAATACAGATGCAGCTTTTAAATAAAACCTTAATAGAAAACTGAGAGGTAGACTTAGGGGTAACAGAGACTATACAGGCAGCATTTGGAATTGTTCTAATTTTGATGCGAAAGTTTAGAAAAGAAAGGTCTAGGAGAGGTCATTATGAGTCTTCTTTCTTTTTATGGCACCAGAAAGATTCGAGTAAAATCCTTTCCTTCTTTGATCTGACGGAGTATGTTCTATAACCCCCCTGAGACAGCATCTGATCTAGGGTAAGGGAAAAAAGGAAACTTTGGTTGGGTGGAGGAAGGGAATCCCCGCCATCAGTTAAAGCCATTTACAATGATGGCATGCATCAAAGTGTCTGAAGTTATCGGGTGCCAGAGAGGAACATGAAGACATGGACTGTGGGATCATTTAATTACTTACTTATTTCAATTTGCTTTCCAGGGCATTGTTCTGTTCTGACCAGTTTCAGTCTCATCCCAGAAACTGACCAGACATACAGAATAAACAAGAATAACATAAAACAGAAAATACTTTCAAGCTAACCCCCTTTAAGAATCTAGTATATACACAGCTCACGATAAACAATAATTCATATCATACTCCGGCTGTTCTTAACAAATTTGGTTACAAAAAAACACTATCAGGTCCATTTTTCCCTTTGATTAATGCCAATTTACTTCATATTTTTTGGAGTTGTAAAACTATCTACAAATTATGGTGCTTCCTCACATCAATGGTTCAGAGGTTCATAGGTAGGTACTAGGCTATCAGCCCTGGGGCCTATACAAGCCCAGCCAAAAAGGTACCCTGGCTTTTGCCACCCAAGAAAATTATTTTCCAGTGCCACTTAGAAATCGCACAAGATTTCTAATGAAAGAGTTTTGTTGATGTAAACCCTCAGGACCTTGCATGTCCCTGGAGCCACATGGTCTCCATTCTCCGCCAGGGATAGTACCACACACGCTCACCACCCCAAGGAGAGGTAGGCCGACAATGTCACTCCTCTCTTCTCTCAGCCAGCTTCTGCAGCCACCTGATCCACTAGTCAATCTCAGGTTACCTGGGCTGAATTCAAGGCTTTATTTATCTATGTAAATTGAACTGGCTACTGTTCTCATAACTGATGAGTTTATTTCATTTCAGCCTTAGTCTAGCTGTTATAAATTTTATTCAGGCCTCTCGACGATTCATATTCTTTTCCTTATACAGGTAACCAATTTAACGTTTGCCTAATTTGCTTGTTTTAATATGTACCTGTATATTATTTGAGTTTCTATAATCTTTATCAACTTTTACAGAATGGGCACACTGTACATTAAACTGTGATTGGAGAACAAATGTTCTCCAGCAGGATGTCAATGTACAGGAAATACCCACAAAAAAATCTGCCATTTCACAGTGGCATAATATTAAGCTGCAATGAAGCTTGGACAGAAAAAAGGGAGGGCAACATTTTAAAAAGGTAAATAAAAAAAAAGAAAATGAAAAATAAAGTCACCTGTGTGCTTGTGTGTGTGTGTGTGTGTGTGTGTGTGTGTGTGTGTGTGTGTGTGTGTGTGTGTGTGTGTGTGTGTGTGTGTAAAAGGCCTGCGCATGTGTGTGTGTGTGTGTGTGTGTGTGTGTGTGTGTGTGTGCATTCGCATGTGTGTGTGTGTGTGTGTGTGTGTGTGTGTGTGTGTGTGTGTGTGTGTGTGTGTGTGTGTGTGTGTGTGTGTGTGACTGTGTGTTTGTGTGTAGACAGAAAATGCTTAACATAACTTACATTATGGCTATGCAATAATTCCTACAACAGCAACAATAAAATAAACTAAAGCAGGTTTGTAACTTTAGGTGGAGGAAGTAGTTCACATCAAAAATATAATAAGCATATTAACAATAACAAAAATAAACCGAATGCATACATAAGAATGTAAAGGTCCTATAGTTCTACTATGAATTCCCAATTTCCAGAAAGCCAATGATCCAAAATACAAAAAAAAAAAAAAAAAAAAAAAAAAAAAAAAAAATGCTTGAAACAGAAGGGTGACAATTTTAACTTTACTTTTTTTTTTTTTTTTTTTTGCAGGGGCATATCCCCCTGCAGGCCTGGTGTGGGAGGCAAGGCCCCAAACCCCAAACTTAAATATACCAACTCCACAATCACGTAACTTGAAGAAAGGAGGAATCTCCCAAAAGAAGTAAATCATTGCCAGTGCACACTTAGAAATCGCACCGGCAATGATTTCCAATGGAAAACAGTATCGATGGTTTGACTCTCAAGTCTTTTTTTCCTGCAGGCAACTCAACCAAATGTAGGGAAGCCCAATTTAACAAACAGACCATTCACTAAACGCAATACCTGCCTCCAGTCTGTGCGCGTTATTAAGGAAATAACTCCTTTCATGGTACAGAGGCCAATGAGCAGGCATTATTCCCCAATAGCATTCACCCTGTCAGGCATTATTGGTTTCTTGTCACTTCTGATTCATTGTACTTAGGTTTTTATACAGTGTTTAGTTGAAAATCATATTATTAGAATGTATCCTTTTTAAATTTCTGTTGTACCTGTGTTTTTCTGTTAAAAGGTTATTCACTGTTGAAAACATTTTCATTTAATAAGCTTATGAAAGAAAACAGCATTTTACTGAATAATTTGCCCTTTTGCTGTTGTGAATTACGTTAGTTACATGTTTACTGGCCTGCACCCTAAAGTTTTTAAGATGACATGCTGTAATGAAAATATTGATTGATTGGAACACAACTGAGCTGAAAAGCACTACTCTGAAAAGAAATAAGAAAAGAAAAACAAAAAAGAACTAGCTTATTTTGTTAGGAACACAAAATTAAGCTGTTAAAATGCACAGCAAACACAAGGATAAATTACCTTCAATCCAATAGATGCTTCTTGACTGAGTACATGAAGTATTCTAACCTTTTCCTGCAGAGAAAATGATAATGCTATGTGCTAATGAAAGACCAAGTGAAATAATGCGGACACTTACTAATATGAGCATACTGCAACAGAAGAATATTCTAGACTTCTGCAAATAATACCTAGATTAAATCCAAATACAATTATGAGATTTAATCAGAATATTGCAGCCACATCAGAAAATCAATGCAAATGTATTTGATCCTGTAAGGAGACATTTTTGATTAGGATGTAATTGCTGACAAAGTATCTGTTCCTCCAGCTATTAGCCCTATAATAATAATCACTATCAAGAACAATCGATTAAACCATTTTCTTTATATGTATCTATAAAACCCAATGTTCAGTAAATGCAGGCCCTCATTACAAAATGGATATGATGACAGCAGCAGGTACATGAGTAACGTTCTGGCTGATTGAACATATAAAAATATAGTGAACAATCCAATATAAAATGGGCCTGAAGGACATGAGACATGAGACATGAGATGAGACATGTAGACATGCATAGCCTGCATAGTGCAGTGAAACTTAGGTTGTTTTATAACCACTAAATACAGTTTCTCAGACACAGTAAACCAACTCAAGATACTCTAATATAGTAAAACAGTGACAGCTTCATAAAAATATAGGAGCTGTAAGATACTAAAAATGTTAAAAAAAACAATGATAGTACACCTCAGAGTAGCATCTTGATGCTTCAGAACAGACCAGCCATGGCGTACCTGTCCATGCTGAAGAAAGTACAGTTGTGTAAGCAAACTTGCCTTAAAAACAGAGGTTTGAATATGTTACTGCTGCAGTAGTCAGCTATATGGGATGTCCTGCCAAGCGCTGAAGCAACCGACCAGCTTCCAAAGGTTTATAGCATTGTCTTCATACCCTAGCCAATGCCCTGCCTGAGTGAAGAATGATAAAATTAGCGTCAAGGACATCAAAACTTAGAGATTTCTTGCCTCATAGGTAGTACTGACACCTATCCATTTTTTCCAGACTATCCAGAAATCAAACTGATTGTCTTGTAGTCTAGAAAACACTGCACAAATGCTGGTATTCTGTTTCAAGAAGAGAAACAGACTTACTAGAGTTTGTTAAATCTGTGGATTTACTATGTTTTTTTTACAAAAACCATAAGAAATCTGCAGGAAAAAAAGGCATCACAGATGGAAAAAAGAGGGCATTCCCCCAGGATGATGTGATGGTGATGTCACAAAATGGGAAACGAGTGGACAGGGCATGGGCAGGTATGGGAGGTGCAGGGGGTGTGGCCTATGACCAGTGCTAGCCAGGAGAAATAGTGGCAACCCTACTCAGGAGAAGGAAGCTAGAGCTCTGCCAAATAAGATCCATGCTAATAAAAATCCTACACCCTGGCATAGCAATAGCAAAAGGAGGAAAGGAAAGGAGGGTGTAGGTACTGCAGAAGTGAGCTATGTAGCCATCTACTACCATGGTTCATAGGTTCATACATTCATAGAAGATTACTAGGCTAATGGCCTTAGGGCCTTTACAAGCTGAGCCATGTAATAACCCGAGTACCCCTGTTGATGGTCCATTAGATTCAAATGTCCACTGGATTCAATGGTTTGTCAAATCAGTTTGGACTCAGCACAAGCATCCTCTGTGATTTCAAATTTCCATTGCTGGGGTTTATAAAAAGGGCGTTACTCAGGTGGGTGAATCAGTTGTCACATATCCCGGGTCTCCCTTTCTCCCATCCAACCCATACCCCATCTGTAAATACAGATGCAGCTTTTAAATAAAACCTTAATAGAAACCTGAGAGGTAGACTTAGGGGTAACAGAGACTATACAGGCAGCATTTGGAATTGTTCTAATTTTGATGTGAAAGTTTAGAAAAGAAAGGTCTAGGAGAGGTCATCATGAGTCTTCTTTCTTTTTATGGCACCAGAAAGATTCTTGAGTAAAATCCTTTCCTTCTTTGATCTGATGGAGTATGTTCTATAACCGCCCCTGAGACAGCATCTGATCTAGGGTAAGGGAAAAAAGGAAACTTTGGTTGGTTGGAGGAAGGGAATCCCCGCCATCAGTTAAAGCCATTTACAATGATGTCAAGCAACAAAGTGTCTGAAGTTATCGGGTGCCAGAGAGGAACATGAAGACATGGACTGTGGGATCATTTAATTACTTACTTATTTCAATTTGCTTTCCAGGGCATTGTTCAGTTCTGACCAGTTTCAGTCTCATCCCAGAAACTGACCAGACATACAGAATAAACAAGAATAACATAAAACAGAAAATACTTTCAAGCTAACCCCCTTTAAGAATCTAGTATATACACAGCTCACGATAAACAATAACTCATATCATACCCCGGCTGTTCTAAACAGATTTGGTTACAAAAAAACACTATCAGGTCCATTTTGCCCTTTGATTAATGCCAATTTACTTCATATTTTTTGGAGTTGTAAAACTATCTACAAATTATGGCGTTTCCTCACATCAATGGTTCAGATGTTCATAGGTAGGTACTAGGCTATCAGCCCTGGGGCCTATACAAGCCCAGCCAAAAAGGTACCCTGGCTTTTACCACCCAAGAAAATTATTTTCCAGTGCCACTGTCGAGCAGAGCCACAGAGGTGATCCCCGGGGTGAATTTCCTATCTCCCATCCAGTCATCAAGATTTTTCTTGAAGAGTGCTAATGAGGAGTTTTGTTTGATATAGATAGGTAGTTTGTTCCAGAGTATGGGAAGTCTCTGGGACAGGAATCTATCCCTCCAGCATGTTCTGCTTATTGTGGTGACAAGGTTTAGATCCCTAGAGCGTGTAGCTCGGAGGGATTGGGATTTCTTTAAGTGGAGCATGTCCAACAGCTCTGGGTTTGACATAGCTTTGTATGTAAGAAAGAGATCACCTCTGAGTAGGCGATATGCTACGGACTAAAGCTGGAGTTTTTTTAGACGGTCTGCGTAGGGCATCTGTTTGAGGCCGATAATCCTCTTTGTGAGGTATTTCTGCAGCCTTTCCAGTTGTTGTAGATGTCTTGTTAGGTACATACCAAAAGGGGCGTTGTATTCTATAATGGGTCTAATGAGTGATGAGTAGAGGGGAACAATGACCTCTTTTTTTCTGGATGAGAAACCTTTTGTGATGAAGTTCCATGATGATGTGTTCCATGGCCTTGCAGACCAGGCTCATCAGGCTAATGGGGTGGTAGTTCCCAGGGTCCGTGGTGGCTCCCCCTTGTAGAGTGGGATAGCCATCACTGTGCACCATTCAGGAGGCACAAAGCCTGAGGTGAGGCTATGACTGAACATGGTACTTAGGTGGGGTGCCAGTTCGTTCTGTAGTTCATGTAGAACGCAGCCTGGGATGTTGTCTGGTCCCATGGATGCTATGTTCTTGGCTTTGGAGAGTGTGGTTTTTACCTGTGCAGCCATGATTACAGGAACTTTGCATTTTTCCCATATAGAGATGGGCTCTTTAGGGGGTGAGAGGGGGGTAAAGTTAGCACTGAACCTATCTGCCAGGATGTTGGCAATATCAGTTAGGTCTGTATATTTAGTGCCATTGTGCTGTAACTCAAAGCAGATCTGAGCGTTACCATTGAGATTCTTGACATAGCTACAGAATGCTTTGTGGTTGTCTTTAGAATCAGTGGCAATTTTGTTTTTGAAAAAATGGGGTACTAAAAGACCACTTTTTTGTGGGAAACTACAATTCTTCATATAACTCCTAAATCTCTGACATGAATACATAAACATATCCCAATCACAATATGTGCTCTACTCAAACATTACTTAGCAAAAAATTGGCTAAATAAATCTAAAATCTCCTGGGAAAATTTCAAAGAGAAGGCTATAAAATACATATTTTCACATTTATTTATTTCAGTTTGATTACCGGGGAAGTCCACTGGGCCAAGAAGTGCCCATTTTCAGTGGAGGCCCGGGGAGAAAAGCTCCACAAGCAATAAAATGAAACATGGTTACATAAGGTTAATGGTATAATACAAGAGTAAGATTCAAGCAGTCAGGAAATACATTTACATAAAATGTGCAAGAAGAGCAAGCATAATAAACAAGCAATACAATGAAACAAAATTCATGCAGTCAGGAGAAAAAAAAAACAGACTGAACAAACTTGGAGTCAAGAGAAAGTCAGATGAGCCAGGTTAAGCTAGGGGGTAGAGAGGAGCAGGAATATGGAGAGCTCAGGGAAAGAGATCCCTGGAATTTATATCTGGTGAGAGCAGGAACATTTCCATTTGGATGACAGGTATACGAAAAGTTGGGTCTTGAAGGATTCAGAGTTAGGTATAGTCCTAAGAGAAGGAGGGAGGGAGTTCCATTTTTTACCTAGAGAGAAGGAGAGTAGAAGTTGGCCGGCTGGACGTTTGGGTTTGTGGATGGAGATAAGGTTTTGGTGTTCAGATCTCAGAGATCTGTTTGGGGTGTATGGTGGAAGGATGTTTATTAAGGCAGGGCATGAGTCTGGGTAGAATATTAGTTTGTGAGCGGTGGTTAGTTGGAGATAGTCTAAGTGGTTAGGAAGTTCAAGCCAATTTAGAGATTAAAGGGTAAGGCAGTGGTGAGTTGAGGTTTTAGATTTAGTTGCGAATTTAGAGATCTTATTATAGCAAGTTTCAAGTTTTGAGGTATTGGAAGTAGACAGATTGGTTAGAAGAGGGGCTCCATAAAGAAGAGAGGGTAGAAGGTATGTAATTGCCAGGGTGTGCCTGGAGGAGTTGGAAAGAAATTGGTTATTTCTGTAGAGCATACCTAACTTTTGATGGGTTTTCTTTATGTTTTGTTGTATGTGGAGATCGAATTTTAGGTGTTCGTCTATGGTAATGCCGAGTAGTTTTGCGGAAGGCACCACTTCTATAGCAGTGTTGGTTTGGCTTAGGACTTTGAAAGTATTTTTGTCAAAGGAGGAAACTCTGGTAGGGGTGAAAATTAGAATTTTGGATTTATTAGAGTTGAGGGAGAGATGGTTTTGGTGCATCCAGTTCTCTGTAGTGGAAAAGGCTATTTGTGTTTTAGTCAGGAGTTCAGTAATGTTAGAGACAGCACAAACTAAGGTAGAGTCATCAGCATATTGGATGACTGTAGTGTCAGGGATGACAGAGTGAAGATTATTTATAAAGATGTTGAAGAGCATGGGTTCGAGGATGGACCCCTGGGGAACACCGGTAGGTGTGGGCAAGAAGGAAGAGGTAGAGTTCATCCATCTGACAGCTTGAGAACTATCAGATAGGAGAACCAGGAAAGAGTATTAGGGGAGAGATTAAGGTTGGCGAGATGAAAGAGTAGGTGTGTATGGGAGATGGTGTCAAAGGCTTTAGAAAGATCTAGTAGAACTGTGGATACAAGAAGTCCAGAGTCTCGGGCTCGAGTGACAGTTTCAAGGAAGGATAGTAAGGCAGTAATGGTGCTGTGGCCGGGGCGGAAACTGTGTTGGGTGGATGTAAGTAGGTGATTCTGAGTTAGGAAAGGCAAAAGCTGGTGGTGGACACATTTTTCTAGGACTTTAGATACTGGAGAGAGTAGGGCGATGGGGCGGAAATTAGAAATAGTGGTGTTTTTACCTCCTTTATGGAGAGGTAGGATGTAGGCTGAATGCCAAAGTTTGGGTACATATGACTCATTTAAGGATCTGTTAGTTAAAGATTAGTTAACATAAATTGTTAACTAATAACATTAAAAGAAGGACATACTTCCAGACTTACCTGAGCAACCTACTCAACTCCATTTTGACTAGTTAACTGAAACCATGGGTCTATATTATCTAATTGACCACTTAGCTTGTCGAACGCCTAAACATCGATGGCTAAGGGTTGAAAACTTACGATCTCGAATGGCCAGGTAGGTGAATTCTTTCATCAGGAAAAATTTGCTTGGCCATTATCGGGAATTTGCTCTTTCCCCAATGTAGAGCAATCTCAGAGTTGGTATATTTAGTTACGGGGGTGTTTTTTACGGCTTGGAAGTTTATGTTAGTGTAGCATGGCCAAGTGAATTCTTTCCCGATGAAAGATTTCACTTATCTGGCCATTTGAGAGTGTAAGTTTTAGACCCTTAGCTGTCGACATTTAGGCGTTCGACAAGCTAAGCAGTCGATTAGATAATATAGACCCAAAACCACCCCTATATTAGAACTAAATTATATGAAGACTGCTTCTAGACAAAATGTTAATCTTAATCTTAGTTAAAATTAATATTTAAAGACATTAGAAATTCCCTTTAACCCTTCTCTAAGTGGCATCCATGATGTACATAATGTATATAGTTTTCAACACACGCATACTCATATCAGCTGATTATTCCCCTACCACTTAACTCCTAACAAAATGTTCTTATCGCTCACACTCATAATATAAATGGTTTCATAGCATACAATAGTAAGGACTATTTAGATATGGGAATACTCATATATAACAGGATGTTTGTTTACGATTGTTGTTTTTTCTGTAGTTTTCTCGGACATTATCATTGTTTGTTCTGTTTTGTCCTCACCTTTGCATTTTGTATTCATTATCTTTGGTTATGTAAAACTAAAATAATAAGCATTAAATTGGAAAAAAAAAGAATAAGACAGAAATGACAGGATTGCCAGAGTGGGGAAGGGGAAACACCTGTATATAGTCATTCTGTTTTCTTGCATTGTCCTTGGTTCTGCAAGGAACCTCTTTTCTTCCTTGAACCTCTCTTTCCACTATTTTTTGCTGGCAATGCTTATCGTACTTGTTGAAAGAGGAACCTGAACTAGAAGAAAAGTTTCTATTATATTTTGGAAAGGAGTGCCGAAAAATCAGTGTAACCCCCCCCGAATTAACATTCCCCTTTCATCAAATCTTTTAAGGACCTCAGCAGAGGAAGGACCATAGGGCGGCCGTGGTGGTGGTGGTGTGCGTTTATATCATGTTATCAAAAGATGGAAATAACGAACGCTATTTCATCGGCCCCAAAACATCTAAACATGAAAATATCGAGCATTCAGAACAGTGAATTTTTTCCCATGGAAAAAAATTGCTGCTCCAAAACACATACACACAACACAAGCACATCAAACAAACAGCAACCTCACACATACACTTAAATTCCTACATCTAATGCTACACTAAATTAAACATACACTACTATCTACCCACTTACCTTAACCCAAACCTTAACCCTAAGGTCCGTCACTATTGCACATTCACCTAACCCGCACCCTAACACTAACTCACTTAAACCGCCCCTAACCCTAAATTCTGTCACTACTGCACACACACCTAACTCACTTAACCTGCCCCAACCCTAACGTACAAACACTCGCACACTTACCTGAACCCAACCAGTAACTTTCCACCACAGCACTAAGAATAGCGAAGCCACAGAAATGACCAACCAAATTCTTTCCTGAGGAAAGAATTTGCTGTTCTGCAACTTCACTATTCTTAGCATTTGCCGAATAGTGTTCAATATCAGAACATTCAAAGTTTTAATACTTCGATGTTCTGATATAGACCGGGTGGTGCAGCAGTTAGCATTGCTGCCTCACCGCAAGAGGTTCTCCAGTTAGATCCTCAGCTGGGGTGCCTTCTGCATGTCCTCCCTGTGGTCACATGGGTTCCCTCCAGGTGCTCTGGTTTCCTCCCACATCCCAAAGACATGCTTGTAGGTGGATTGGCCACTCTAAATTGGCCCTAGGCGTGAGTGCATGCATGTGTGTGCCTTCTGTGGAAGGTTGGGCACTGGGCTGGCAACTCAACACTGTAAAACTTCACTGCAAACCATGAGCAGACAGGTGATCTGCTGTGGCGACCCCTAACCAGGAAAAGAAGAAGTAGCGGAAGGAGCATGTAATACTTCTTTATCCAGAGGAGCATTTAAGATCTCAGTTTTGCCATTTTCTGGTAAAGTCTGAGAATGTAGCCAGGCAAATCTAATCATAATAAACCCAGTGACAGCCCCTTTGGACCGAGCATCAGCACTGTCATAAGCACATTTAAATGAGTGTTTGGTTACCTGAGACCCACAAACTACTACAGAATTCAGAGATGTTTTAGCTACTGAATTAGAGAGACCAACAGTTAATTAACTCATATTGTGAAAAGAAGCCAGCAGAAATTTTGTCAAGTGAGCCTGACAATTTACTATTCTGAAGGCCAAGATGGAAAAAGATAATTCCATTTGGGAATTATAGTTAAACTCATTAAACTAGGTATAAATCCCTATGTCACAAGATGGGTTGCCAACTGGCTCACTAACAGAACCCACACTGCAAAAGTTGCAGACTACAAATCTGACCTCAAAGCAGTGACAAGTGGAGTGCCACAGGGTTCCGTCCTGGGACCTCTCCTGTTTGGTATCTACTTCTGTGAAGTACAGGCTAACAAAGAAGGCCTCTGGCTAATGAAGTTCACAGATGACTGCAAACTAGGAGCCATAGTCAAGTCCCCAAATGATGTGGACATCCTACAGAAGGACAGATGCCTGGTGTCAGAGCCAAGGCCTCAAGCTCAATGCCAAAAAGTGCAGTGTCATCCCCTTTGGTAAAAACTCTGTACCAATGAACTACCACATAGGTAGCAATCTACTTAACACAGAATGTGTGATAAGAGACCTTGGGACCCAGGTGGACAGTAGTCTCTCCTTTGACAGTCACATCACCACAGTAGTCAGGAAGTCCTTCTACGTTGCACACCTCATCATAAAAGGGTTCTCATCCAGGAAAAAAAGAGGTCATTGTTCCCCTCTACTTGACACTCATTTAGACCCATTATAGAGTACAACACCCTTTTGGAATGTACCTCACAAGACATCTGCAGCAGCTGGAAAGGCCACAGCAGTATCTCACAAAGAGGATTACTGGCTTCAAACAAATGCCCTACACTGACCACCTCAAAAAACTCCAGCTTTACTCCGTAGTATATTGCCTACTCTGAGGTGATCTCTGCCTAACATATAAAGCTATGTCAAACCCAGAGCTGTTGGACATGCTTCACCTAAAGAAATCCCAATCCCTCTGAGCTACATGCTCTAGGGACCTAAACCTTGTCACCACAATAAGCAGAACATGCTGGATGGATAGATTCCTGTCCCAGAGACTTTCCATACTCTGGAACAGGCTACCCATCTATGTCAAGCAAAGTTCTTCATTAGCACTCTTCAAGAAAAATCTTGATGAGTGGATGGGAAATATTAAATACACCCCGGGGATCACTTCTGTGTCTCTGCTCAACAGTGGCGAAGGTAAATAACTTTCTTGGGTGGCATAAGCCAGGGAACCTTGTTGGCTAGGCTTACATAGGCCCATGGGCCGATAGCCTAGTACCTACCTATGAACCTATGAACCTATAAACTTTCTTCCCAAACCTCTGAAAGGCTTTACCAAGTTTGTCAGAAGGGATAAGGCTAGATTTGGTAAGGAGCTTGTCCGAATGGATGGGGTTAGCAGCAGTAAGGAATCAGGTAGAAGATGAGCTTGACAGAAAAACTACTGCAGGATCTAACCTGGGGTTATAAACAGACTTCCTGGGACTGGAACTCTTTATAAAAAGTATCAGACTTTCTTGGAGCAGGTGACTGACTTTCAGGAAAACTGACAGCTACCAAAAATGCATCCACTAAGGCTAGGAACACAGGAGGCGCAGCTTTGGGTTGAGGAAAAATCCACCTGTAACTAATCATAATATCTTTTTTATGAGATTCTAGTATTTATTTTTGTTACCACTGAAATCAACTCCTTTATTCTGGCAATAGTATCAGAGAAAGGGTAAGCATGGATTTGGTCATAAGGCCAATTGTTGAGTGCACCATGTCAAAGTGCAGAACGCCAGTACGGCATAATTGCGAATGCAATTATGTTGAAATGCTAAACACCCCCCCTTTTGACCCATGGTAGCCCTTGTTTTGGTGGAAGAGCGGTCGGAAATGTTGAATGTCGAATTTTATATGACATTCCGACCATTCGACATCTAAATTTTCGACATTTAAGTTCGGAGAACACCCTGTTCGACAATTGGCAGTATGACCAAATCCATGTAAACCCAGAGAAAGACATCTCCACAGGAGGGGGATCTGAATAAAAACTTTCAGCAGAGTTGCATTCTCCAGTTTGAGGAGAGGGTAATTCAGAAATGCAGTTCATGTCTAATCTCTGTTCTGCGAGTAAAAATCATTATCTGAAAAGGAGGGAAATATTTTCCTTTCTATGTAAGGAGAAGATTCAGCATTTAAAGGCTGAAATGTTCTAAGCAAACCCTTAGCAAAGTGCATCCAATCTTCCTTGTTTGCTTTAAAAAATAAATACATTTTAGGTTTCCCTTTTCTGAGAGTCACCCCCCACCGAAAAAAAAAAGAAAAGAAAAAAAATAGTGGCTTAAGGAATGATCCCTCTCCTGAGAATGACGTTCTTCAAAGCGTGTAGAGAAAAAGCATCCCCAAGTTCCTTACATGATGCTGGCAAGGATGGTTCTGCCTTATCTGAACAGCTGCATGGCATGTGGCTGCCTTCTGGTCTTATTAGCTTCCAATGACAACACCAGAGTGACCACGAAAAAGAGATCAGCAGTCTGAGGAACAACTGATGGATCAAAGTGAAGTCAACCATTAGTGGCTGAGGTAAAGAAGAAGCCAGAGTGAACACTGAAGTCTCCTGGATAACTGTTTTCTTCTTGCAGCTTAGGTAGGGATCAGTTTTGTTATTGGCACCAAGGTCCATGTCATAAACACAAAAGGAGTCTCATATCAGATAGCAGAGACTAGAAGAGTTCTTTTTACCTCTTGACTGAAAAAAATACCTTCTGAGGTAAAATGTTTTAGGCACATCCAACAAAAATGCTAACAGCACTACCACACAACATGATTATGAAGGAACAGCACACTTTAATGCACAAAAAATGAAAAGAAATATGGGAATTCCCATAGAGACCCTGGACCAGATTGCTGAAAAAAGTGTCTGGCAATCAGTTTATGGAGATTAACAATGTCAGTAAAGTATTCCAACAGGAATTTCTGTTTTTCTTTTAAAATGTTTTAATGAAAACCCCAAAACTAAAAGTCCTAGTTACTAACAATAAAATCTGAAGTGAAAGTTCAGGTTTTCTATACAAAAAATAAATATTTTCAAGAGAGTCAATTCCATATTAGATGGTGCAGTGGTGCAGTGATAGTGTTGTCGCCTCCCAGCAAGAGGTTCTCTGGTTCCAATCTCGGCTGGTGTACCTTCTGTGTGCAGTCTGCATGTTCTCCCTGCATTCATGTGGCTGTGCTCTGGTTTCCTCCCCCATTCAAAAGACATACTTGTGGAGTGTTTCTCCCTGGGCCTCTGCTGAAAATTGGCTTTGTTCCAAGTTGGACTTTCCTAAATAAATATTGCTTCTGCTTCTGCAGCAGTGATCTAATGATGACGATTTATTGTTCACAGTTAGAAATTAACTGAACTATTGACAACAGGAGAGCTTCACAGAAACATCTTTCATTGATCTGACTGACTTGGAATTTACTTTATTACAAAGAAAAAAGGATATAGAAAGTCCAGTAGTTACTGAAGTTACTAAGAGATGAAAATAAAACAATGTCTGTACCTCTTCTGCCAGGACCATAGTTTATCCCTGAACCTACTGAAACTTGAGTGGGGCATAACACCCTCAAAGACAATATAGTGAATAAAAACAATAGTCCTAACCAAATGTTCATCATGCCAGTTCATAACCTATAGACCTATGACACTACCTACAGTAAGTAGTTCCAGAAAGCTTGGTCCCTCAATTGCAAAAGTATTTATATTTTTATTTCTCTTTTCCATTATGTCCTTCCAGGTTATGCTTTTAGCAACACTTTGCACTCTCAGATTGTTAATTTGTAGGATCTTGTATTGTTTTTAAGCTTTACAGGAAAATGAAGGGACTGTATTCCTGAAAGGAAACATTTTTAATAAGTACAACAACATAAACTCACAGTGAAAACAACTTCAGATGCTTCAGACAGCTGGAAAGAGGAGCACTAGAACTACGTCTTGAATCAAGGAGAGCCCTGTTTCCAGTGACCAGAAGGTGAGCTGGTGTCTGCCTAAAACTGCCGACTTGTCCAGATGGGGTATAAAATGGTAGATAAGATTTTAAAGTAGACTTAGGGGGGTTACCATATAGGTTCATTGATTCATAGGCATGTACTGGGCTAACAACCACTGGGACATTTTTAAGACTTGCCAGGCATCCCAAATCTCTGACAAGTTCTCATACCCTTTACAGTCTAAGAGGATTGGGAGATGAAATATTTACAAGCAGGGAAACAAACTATTTACAGACTGCCTTTTTCTATTAGATACATAGGTGTCAAACCAGGGATGAATTTCCTGTTCCTCATCCAATTACCCAAGCTGCACTTTAATTGGATTAAGGAGGAACTCTGCTTCACATGGAAGGGGAGCCTGTTCCATAGACTGGGTAGTCTCTGGGATATATACCTATCTTTCCAGCAAGTCCTATTTATATCACAAGCAACGTTTAAGTCTTTAGAATGGGTAATTATGTTACTGTTTGTTTTGTGGATATGCAGTAGGTCCATCAGAGTAGAGTCTGACAATGCCCTGTATGCCAGGCATAGATCTCCCCTCAAAAGCTTGTAGGAGACAGAATACAGGGATAGAGCCTTGAGGTGGTCTGCATAGGACATTTTACGTACGTCCTGTATTCTTTTAGTAAGGAACCTCTGTGGATGTTCCATTTGCTGGATATGCCTGGTTAGGTACATGCCAAAGGAGGCATTGTACTCAATGATGGGTCTGATGAATGCCGAATACAGTGGAACAAGGACTTCCTTAGACTTAGATCTCATACCTTTGTTTATAAGTTGCACAAGATAGAATGATTTCCTCTCTACCATACACTTATGATAATCAAAGGCAAGATTATTGTTTATCTACCCCCCCCTAATCCCTGACTGCTTGGTCAGCTGTTAGTGGTGTTTTGTTAATATGATACTTATTTGGGGTGTCTGCCTTCCCAAAGGATACTATTGTGTATCTTCTGGCATTTAGTTTTAGTCCATGGCTCTAACACAAGTTTTTTTGTCTCTGTCAACCTTCTTAAAGAATGTTACTGTCAGTTGGGGATTCTATGACTGCTCCCAGTTTGCAATCATCTGCAAATTGGTCATCCAGAGGCCCTTGACATTGTTCTTGACTGCAGAGAAGTAAGTACCAAAACTGAATGGTCCCAGGAGAGATCCCTGGGGGACTCTGCTGATGACTGGCTGCTTTGTACAGGTGGACTCCCCAATTCTAACTTCCATGAATGCAGTTTCATCAATGCAACCATTACTTTCACTAGAGATTCTACACTGACAATCTGCTCACCTGGCTACCAGTAAAGTCACAAGGTACTTTAGCTGAGTTTTAGTGACTCATGTTTTGGAATTTCTTTAATTCAAAAACAAGTTCTTGTGTGTCAGTAAATAGTTAATTGAGTGTGGCCAGGGCAATTCTTATGAGGTCCCCACAAACAAAGCAGCAATTCTCCTTAGTCTCATGACAGGTAATATTATATCATCTTCATTCATCAGTCCTGATGTCTGCAAATGCAATGTCTATTGAAGACTATATTAGGAGGAAATATCAATGCAGTTCTGTGGCTCATCTCTAATGGAAAGCCTGAAACCTTCTATAAAAAATTTGGAAAGTGATATAGCAGATATGTTATTTGGTCAAATCCCTCAACCATTTCAGGGATTCTTGTAACCTGGAAGTTACTCCTCCAGATGCATATTTTCTCTTCATCTAAGTGTTTATTTTATTTTATTTATTTTACATTTGTTAACCGGGAGAGTCCGACTGGATACGTGTCCATTTTCAGCAGAGGCCCGGGGAGAAAAGCTCCACATGTACAAAAGATGACAATCAATATTCATGGTTACATTGAAAAAAAATGTAAAAATTTTAAACGGTGATTTTATATATATATATATATATATATATATATATATATATATATATATGGTTACATTGAAGTTTGAGATCTTTAGAACCTATAGGTTTATAGTATGAAGTATGTACAGAAATTATTGGACAGGTTGTGAGAGTATAGAATGACATGATACTTAGTAGATGTCACGAATGACAACCAGGAGAAAAAAGGTGGTTAGTTAAGAAGGAGAGTTATTGGAAATTAGATGTAGATGTAGAAGGTTTAAAAACATGTGCTTGGAATGTCTAGGGCAGCAGGTTGCTATAGAAGAGTTAAAAACAAGGTATGAGAATGGTTAGGATAGGGAGTTAGAAACAAAGCATAGGATAGGATAGGATAGTAAGTAAGGTTAGATTTAGTTAGTATTGTTCAAAAGGTTGTTGAGTAGTATAAATAGTCTGGGTGGGTTTGGTTTAGAAAGTTTATTCATACAGGATAAGGAGGTTGTTTATATTGCATAGTTTACCTACTAGGGTTGTATGTATATTGGGTTAGTCTAGGTTTTGACATGGACATAGCCAATGCTTGTTTAGGTGATTCTTTAGGGATATTTTGAATTGGGGTAAGGAGGCTATAGTGTTAAGATCTGGAGGGAGCGTGTTCCATTTTTTGCCAGTTGAGTTGGATAATAATAAATCTCCGGCTGAGTTGTTGGCTTTGGCAGATTGCACATGCATTTTGTTGGATGAGCAGAGGGATGCTAGGTTGCTGTAGGGGGTGATAATGTTTGTCAGAATGCATGTGCTGTTAGGTTGGTAGAGGATTTTATGAATAACTATGGGTTGGTTGTACTGGAGTTGATTGGGTAGTTCTAGCCAGTCTAGTGTTTTAAGACTTAGACAGTGATGGGTTCTGTAGGCTGTGGCTGTGGTGAATCTAGCTATATTGTTATAGCAGCTAGCTAATTTGTTTAGGTTTGATTTCCATAGGTTTACGATAATGGGTGAGTCATAGAGAAGGGTTGATAGGAGACGGGTATGAGCTATGACTGTTCTGGCAGGCGGGGTTAGGAATGGTTTAATCCTATACAAGGAGCCTAGTGTTTTGTTAACTGTTTTAATGGTTTTGTTTATATGAGTGTCAAATGTTAGGTTGTCTATTATTACACCAAGAAGTTTTGTGGATGGGTCTGGGGAGATTATGGTGCCATTGTTGGATGAGATTGTAATAGTTGGTGATGGGAATTTACGGGAGCGGGGGAAAGTAATAGTTTGGTTTTGTTAGGATTCAATAGGAGTCGGTGATTATTGAGCCAGTCTTCTACTTTGTTGAAGGTGATTTGGGATAGGGATTGTAGTTCTGAGGGAGTGGTGGCAAAAGAAATAAGGGTAGAGTCATCTGCATACTGAATACAGATTGCTTCTGGGATGACTTTGGGTAGGTCATTGATGAATATGGAGAAAAGGAGGGGGCCTAGTATGGATCCTTGGGGGACACCAAGGGTGACTGGAAGAAGGGGGGATAGATTGTCTTTCCATAATACTGCTTGTTGTCTGCCTTGCAAGTAAGAGTGGAACCAGTTGATTACTAGGTTGTTTAGGCTGAATGGTTTTAGTGTGTCTAGGAGTAGGTGGTGATTCACCATATTGAATGCTTTGGATAGGTCGAGAAAGAGGGCAGAGGAGAGGATGTTGCGATTATGGTTTTGATTTATTGTGTGGGAGAAGGAGAGAATTGCTGCTGTGATACTATGGGCAGGTCTAAATCCTTGCTGGGATGGGGCTAGGAGATTGTTCTGGATAAGGTGAGTCAGAATTTGCTTATGTATACATTTTTCCATTATATTGGCTAAGGGAGATAGGATGGCTATAGGTCTATAGTTAGAGAGTTCAGTGGAATTACCCCCTTTGTGAAGTGGAATAATGTGGGAGATTTTCCAGATGGAGGGGACATAGGATTCGTGGACAGTATGATTGATTAAGATGGAAATAGGGTAAGCTATTAAATTAGCGGCCTTTTGTAGAAATTCTGCAGGGAATAAGTCTGCTGCAAGGGTGGTAGGTTTGAGTTTCTTAAGTAGGGATTTAATATAGTCTGTGGGGATTGGATCAAATTTGAAGGGAAGTAAATTATCAGCAGTGGGTGAGGTGGTGTTTGAGGAGTTTGGAAGTAGGTTATTAGCTAGGGGCTGAACTGTTTCTGTAAAGAAAGTATTGAAGGCCTCTGCTACACTTTTAGAGGGTAGATGTAAGATAGTTGAAGGGGTGGGGGTTGTGGATTTACCTGGATGGAGCAGTTTATTAAGGCCTGACCAGAATTTTTATGGCTGATTTTTATGCTTTTTCTGTAAGTTGAAATAGTAGGTTTGTTTGTCTAGCATGGTGGATTTATTTTGCCTCGTTTCTCAATTGTTTGTATCTAATGTGGTTCTGACAGGATTTGTTGGATCTCCAGCAGGTCCATGCTGCATTCCTTGCAGTTAGCTTTTGTTTAGTAACTTTGGTTAGCCATGGAGCTATTTTGCTTTTGGTTCTGATATTTCTTTTGGGAGCATGCCTGTCTAAGATGGCTAGGAATGTAACATTGTAGTGTGAGACTGCTTTGTCAAGGGGAAGTACCTTTAGTTTGGACCAACTGCCTGACTTAAGTTTGGCCTGGAATCTAGTGAGGTTAAAGTTTTTTGTGTTTCTAATGGTTTTAAGGGTATTTTGCTGAGGCATGTCATTCCTTTTTCTGATTATATAGGTTAGGAAGTGGTCACTCATGTCCACCGGTAGGGTACCTGGTTAATATAACTGGGGTTTGTTGTTTATTAGTATCCAATCTAGGATGCTTTCTTTATTGTTGGGCTTATTGATTCTGGTAGGGGAAGTTATAATTTGGGAGAAGCCATTTAAGTTAATGTGGGTGGTGGTTAAGTTTGATGAACAGGTTTTCCAATCAATATTGAAGTCTCCTAGAATAATAGTTTCTTGAGGTGGGTAGTGGATAGCCATTGGAGGGTACTTTCTAAGGTCACTATGTTGTCACCTGGGGGAATGTGGATACATCCTATGTTGATAGGTTTAACTTTTTTAAGTTGGATATTTATTATGAGTGTTTCAGAGTTCCTAGTTATTAGACATTGTGGGATACAGATAGTGGATACTTGTACAGTGCATTTGTACATGATGGCTACTCCTCCACCTTTCCTGCCTTGCTAGTCAAGTCTTATTATATTGTAGTTGGGGGTATAATTTCATCATCAGGGATAGAGGGTTTGAGCCAGGTTTCGGTAAGATATAATAGGTCAGGGGAGTGCATGTCCAGAAGGGCACGTATATAGTGGATTTTATTATTTATACTTCTGATATTTAGGTGACAGACTAGTAGTGAATTAGGGGCATTATATGAGCTGTGCAGATTGGCGACATTGATATTTATGGAGCTAGTGGTATCAGGTAAGGTTGGGCCAGGGTTAGGGTGGATATCCCCATCTGCTAAAGGTGTTGGTTGAGACTTCCTTAGTAGTTTGTGGATTTTTAGTAGGAGTTGATGATAGTATTTAGTGCTAGGGTTAATGTAGGTAGCTCTTAGGGGATGAAAAGGTTTTGGGGTAGTGGAATTAGACAAAAGGTGGGGTTGTAATGGTGTGGGATAGTGGTTGTGGAAGTTAGCAGTGGTACTGGATGTAGGATATTGAAAAGTAGGTAGGCAGTGTTCATAGGAGGTGAGGGGATAAAGTATGACAAGTGGGGTATGAAGTAGCTGAATGGTCTAGGTTTTGGAGATGAGATGGGAGTTGGTGGAGACATTGTGGGGCAAGTACTGTTGGTGTTAGGGAGTGTGGGTGGGTAGATGCAAGAGAGTGAGTTATGGGGGAGTGGTGGGTAAGGGAGTGTGGGCTTGGGTGTAAAGATAGATTGTGTTTGGTTGGCTGGTTGTGATGTGTGGGGGTGGGGGTTAAGGAGGGGGTGTGGTTTGGTGAGTATAAATCTAGGAGCACTGGTGGCAGGAATTGGGGGCAGGGTAGGGGAGCTGAGTGAGCCCGCAGGGCGAACAGAGCGGGTAGAGCCAAGAAAGGTGAGTGTCAGGACAGGTTGGGTTGGGAACAATCAGCTGTGTAGATAGTTGGGCAAGTAGGCCAGTGTGCACAGAGAGAGAATATAGGCTAAGAGGACTAGAGGTGGGGAAGCAGATATGGTTGTGGGGGAGAAGGGTAGTAGGTAAAAGTAAAGAGTACAATGCTGTGGATGGTCGATTAGGAGCTGATAGTAAGGCAGGGGATAATACATGGATACAGTCCGCCCTCTAGTGGCCAAACCTTGTAAGTACAGCAAGGTTCCTTACAGAGCCAGAGGCTGGGAAGCCTATGAACTGTGGTTTTATCGTGGCCTTGGGAAGGGTAGAAAAAGCTAGATAAGTGGGTGTAGAGAAAGGGAAGGGTGGCTGCTGCAGAGTCTGAATTACAGTGAGTTCTAACCACCTGGTAGGGTTATGGGAATAGCGTTTAAGTTTAACACATCTCAAGAGTATACAGTCATACTTTGGAAAGGTTTCCCTTGAAGCTGTAGAGGTAATTCTTTCAGGGGGTAGGCTTTGCAGGACCTTGGCAGAATGCACTTGGCTTCTTAACCACTTCCAGTACGTTGAAGTTATTGTCTGTGTTAGGCAGGGAGGTTTGGAAAGGATTCCCTTGAAGCTGTAGAGGTAATTCTTTCAGGGGGTAGGCTTTGCAGGACCTTGGCAGAATAAACTTGGCTTCTTAACCACTTCCAGTAGGTTGAAGTTATTGTCTGCATTAGGCAGGGAGTTAGGTGGAAGAGACTCAGAGCAGGGGCTCACAGCAGCCAAGTGGGAGAGTAGGGATTTGAATTGTCAGACAGGATGCTCTTTTTTGTAGATCTGCTAATGATGCTTAATACAGCTTAAAAAGTTTTCTTTGTGCAGCAGTAACTTTATGGTCTTCTGTTGCAGTGGTTCCTTATGCTGTTGCATTATTTTTTTTAATTTATCCTGAGATCTCAAAGAACTTTCTTAATGAGGAAGTTAAATGGGACAAGACAGTAGGAATTTCATAGGAACAATAGAAGGTACAGGGAGGACATGCAATTAGTAGTGTTGTTGCTTCACAGTAAGAGGTTCTCTTCTTCAGTTTTTGACTAGGGTGCTTTCTGGACATAATCTGTTTGCCCTCCCTGTGTTTGTGATTGCCCCCTGGGTGCTCCATTTTCATCCCATATTCTAAAGATATACAGTAGGTAGATTGGACATGCTAAACTGGCCACAGGTATGAGTGTGTGTGCGAGTGTGTGGTATGGAAGGACTGCTGTGGCAAGGCTATTCATCCGGTGGTGTGAACATTGGCTGTAGATGACTGACACTGTTGAAGTGACACCCCGACCCAACATGCAAAAATAGGAAAAGGGGTTGTGGATGGATGGATCAGTGTTTGTAGAGCCACTGGTTTTGTGAAGAAATAGGAGGTCAAATAGACCTAGGTCTTTCATGGCTTGAACAGAGAGGCACAAATCAACTGACAGCAACCTGTAGGCTACCGAGTATAATGAATGTTGTACTAATCTAGTGGGATTATTGAAGGATTTCAGGACTTCGACTTTTTGTACTTAAAAAATCATTTGGGAATTTTCAGATGAGCAATGTGCATGGATTTCTACATACCAAAGGGGGCACTGTATTCAGTTATGGGTCTGATAAGGGAAGAATGCAGTGGTAAGGTGACATCTTTGGATCGTGAAGATATTCCATTGGAAATTAACTGGGCCAAATAGAAGAATATCCTGTCTATGGTGGAAACATAATGATTGAATGAGTGAGAGAGAAAGACAGTTTGTGCACATAAGTATTCAAGTCAATGACTATACCTGCCTAAAGATGAGTACCACTTATAACATATGAGGTGTCAACAGCTTTTTGCTAAATGATACTGTGCTGTACTTTTTTCAGTTAACTTGAGACCATGTTCAGTACACCAAGGTTGTGCATATTCCAGTCCTTTGTGGAGCAGTTTACTGTCATGGAATGAGCATACAACAGTGTCTAGTTTGTAGCCATCAACAAACATGGTCAACCACACTTCAGGGATATTGGCTTGGATGTCTACAAAATAAATGTCAAACAGGAGAGAGCCCAGCAATGATTCCTGTTGTACCCTAATTCTATATTCAGAGAGGGTTCCAGTAGCTTTCACTACTTGTGAGCTGTTGGCTAACTACTTTGTATTCCAGTGGACAAGGTAGGTGCTTACAGTAACTTTATCTAACTTTTCAATAATACAAGTATGGGGATAATGTTAAAAGCCTTGTTCAGGTCAAGATAAACAGTTTCCACAAAGTGAGTGCTGTCCACGGCATCTGTAACCATTTTAAAGAAGTTAACCAGGTTCAGGACACAAGTCCTACATTTCTCCAAACCAAAGTGTTTAAGGTCTATATCAGTTAACTTGCCTATATCTATATAAATTACTTCTGATATAATGCATTCATTTGATTTGCATATAAGGCTGGTAAGGCTGATGGACCTGTAATTACCTGAGTCTGCAGAGGTGCCATCCTTGTGTGGAGGAGTAACAGTGGCTGCTCTCCAGACATCAAGGCCTAACTCTTTAGATATGCTGAGATTGAACCCCTTAAGCAGAGGCACAGGGAGTGCGTACATGGCACTGATGAGAATGATAACTGATAAGGTATCTGGTCCTGTATAAACATTGTTTTTAGCTTTTCGCAGGGCTTCTAAGATTTGTTCCAGTGTGATTATTGGGGGAAAATAAATTTTCTGGGATAATGGAATCAATAATGTGGGTAGGTGAGGTAAAGTTATCACTAAACGTGTCTGCTAATATATTTGCTATATCTTTGGGAATGGAATTTATGATATTATTATTATGGCTGATCTCAGTGTATTTTTCAAAATTATTCCTTAATTTCTCGGACATAACTGAAGAAAGATTTGTAGTACCCTTTCGTGACTGCAGTAACTTTAAGTTTGCACTCTGCTTTACATTTTCTAATAGTGCTAGTGTTAAGTTCCTTGCTGGCATGTTTCAGTGTGGTCTTGAAGTAGGGAGCTGGAGAGTTCTTTCATCTTTTCATTATGGGTTTGTAAGCATTAAGTAAGCTATTAATCTTATGGCTCTACAGTTGTGTTCAACAATTTTCTGAATGGTTCAAAAAATGTTGCTTTTGTTCCATATTGATTTATCACGTTTTGAAATTTGGACCTATGACCTGATATAGAGTATGTGTACACTGACCAGGGAACAAATTCCCACCCTGAGTCATTTCTTTTTTGATTTTAAAAACACTTGACTTAAAGTGCAGGTATTACCAGAATCTGACGAATGTTGCGGCATATTATGCCATGATATTGGAGAGCATAATCCTAGCCCAGTTTGTTACTAATTTTAATGTCCTTGTCATCCTGTATTCTGGACAGTAATCATCAGTCCTTGCCCCATTTCTATTTAAATCGAGACATCCTTTAGTCAGTATACAATTTAAAAAAATGTATATATGGAAGGATCATTTTATCTTTCCTTACTTCCTCTACCTATTTAAATGACTGCACCTAAACTTACTTTTTAATTCCACAGCTGCAAGAAATACATAAAGCTAAGTGTTCAGTGTTCAACGTTCAATGTAGGAGAAATTCAAACTCACAGCTCCTAGGAGCCATAATCCATGAATATAATTTATCTATCAAGAACCTGAAGAGTATGACATTATCAGCTTCCTTTATAAATGACTGCACCTAAACTTACTTTTTCATTCCACAGCTGCAAGAAATACATAAAGCTAAGTGTTCAGTGTTCAACGTTCAATGTAGGAGAAATTCAAACTCACAGCTCCTAGGAGCCATAATCCATGAATATAATTTATCTATCAAGAACCTGAAGAGTATGACATTACCAACTTCCTTTATACATTTATGGAGAGACTTCCATAATATTCCCACTTTATGACAAAAGTGATTGCTTTTAACTGATGATTTAACATCTGTCAGTCTCACATGTAGATCATTATTCCTGGTGTTATAGTCATAAATAAATAAAATTAAGAATTTACCTTATATGCCTTTAGTCAGGAACAACACTTCAGGATGTGCAAATAGAAATTTTATTCTTACAGCGCTGGGAGTCAGTCTTCATAGCCCTTGATGAAGCATTCTTACTTTACATACAAAAAATTGTATTTTTATACATTTTCTTATCAAACTGGTCATGCAATTTCATTATGTTACAATGACTGTGTCCTATAGAAAACTTTGCAAATGTCCTCATCCCTCGGGATTTTCGCCTTAGACTTCACGTGAACACCTTCCTATACATGATCCATCTGCTTCCAAGGGGTCTGACCTTGGATGTTTCATACCTGCCCTAGCAACAATGCACTCCTAGCCTGGAGGAGTCAAGCTAAAAAATTCCTTTTGTAGTAACTGCAACACGTACTATTCTCTCTTATTACATACTAAAATAATGCAGTTTAAAAGGCAGCAATACTGTGGCTTATGAATCTATATTTTCCCAGCCCTGCTAACAATTTATATTTGCATTTTAACAATCATATTATATTATCATTAATAAACTAAAATTAATATACATTTTAATAAGCTGGTCTTGTCCCATAACACTGGCATTCATACTATGACTTCAAAATGAAATAGCAAGAGAGGACACCAGTGCCTCGTTTCTTAATGATTTGTACAAGTCGTCTCTTAAAAGCCTATAGCCAACTGAGTGCAGGGAAACTATCTCCAATCTCTCTTTATATCTGGGATTTTTTTTAATCCTCTCACTTGCTTAGTGACCATGTTCTGGATTCTCTCAAGTCTATTTATCTGGCCAGTGTTATAATGACCAAATGATCTACAATATTCCATAACAGGTCATATCAAGACTTCTTTCTTTCTACTTCTGACACTCCTCAAGATGTCCTTTAAATGACCATAGTGCTTCCTCAACACTGTCTTGATATGATCGTCAGAGTCCAAGGCATTGTCTACCACTTATCCCAAATCTTTCACAGAACTTACTCAGATCAAAATTTCTTTATTCAGAGCAGAAGGATAATAGTTATTTCTGGAACCAAAATGCATCACATTGCATTTCCTGGCATTAAATTGCAGCCATTTTGCTGACCTACCTAAATAAAATGTCTAGATTTGTAACTATATCACCTACCTTAGTGTTATTGGCAAATTTCCTTAGCCAAGCTCATCAGTAAAACTCAAACATGAATAGCCCAAACAACATAGGATCAAGAAGAGATCCCTGGGGGACCCCAAAATCAACGTTTCTTATTTTTGAAAAGGAATGCCATATTCTCACTCAGAATTTCCTTCCTGATAGCCAGTTGGCTATCCAGTGTAGATATTCGTATTAAGCTTTAACATAACACCGAAGATTCTGCCATGGGGATTGAATCAAAGGCCTTTGGTAGATCCGATAAGCAATGTCACTAGCAAATTTCAAGTCCTTTAAACAACTGATGATATCATACACCTAGATAATATTAGTCAAAAGTGATCTCCCCACAGGGAAACTATGTTGATATATAGAAATTTTTTGCCCAATATCCCCCAGAACAGACTACAAATTGCCCACTCAGAATGTCTGCCCAGTATTGAGGTCAAACTAATAAGTCTATAGTAGCCAAGTGATTGCTGAATAGACTTCAGATAATGGGACAACACCTGCTTCTTCCATATGTTGGGAACATATCACTTCTCCAGTGATTGTTGTACATATCCTTTGGGTATTGGGACAACAACTCTTTCCTTTCATATACTGGGAACAGATCCCACTTTCAGTGATTGTTGTACACTTCATTTGAGTATTGGGACAACAGCTGCTTCCTTCTATATCATCATCATCACCATCAACCTCCTTTCCCTCATTTTTTACATGGAGTCAGGGTGTTGTGTCAACTGTTGCCATCTCTCTCTATACAATTGCTCTCTGCAGCCTTCTTCAGCACTTACGCTTGAGTGTTGCAGGTCTTCTCTACCACAGTCCATCCAACGTTTTGCTGAATGCACTCATTTCCTCTTGCCGTCTTCCTGTTTGTCCCAAATCTTCTTCATCAGATTGTCTTCTGCTTTTCTTCACAAGTGCCCAAACCACCAAATTCTGTTCAATATGGCATTTTCTGCAAGTGGAGTTTCTTTGGATTCTGCTCTTATAGGTTCATAGGTAGGTACTAGGCTATTGGCCCAAGGGCCTACGTAAGCCTAGCCAACAAGGTTCCCTGGCTTATGCCACCCAAGAAAGTTATTTACCTGTGCCACTGTTGAGCAGAGACACAGAAGTGATCCCTGGGGTGTATTTCCTATTTCCCATTCACTCATCAAGATTTTTCTTGAAGAGTGCTAATGAAGAACTTTGCTTGACATAGATGAGTAGCCTGTTCCAGAGTATGGGAAGTCTTTGGGACAGGAATCTATCCCTCCAGCATGTCCTGTTTATTGTGGTGACAAGGTTTAGGTCCCTAGAGCATGTAGCTTTGAGGGATTGGGATTTCTTTAGGTGTAGCATGTCCAACAGCTCTGGGCTTGACATAGCTTTATATGTTAGGCAGAGATCACCTCTGAGTAGGCGATATGCGACAGACTAAAGCTGGAGTTTTTTTAGGCTGTCAGTGTAAGGCATTTGTTTGAAGCCAGTAATCCTCTTTGTGAGGTACTTCTGTGGCCTTGCCAGCTGCTGCAAATGTCTTGTGAGGTACATTCCAAAAGGGACATTGTACTCTATAATGGGTCTAATGAGTGTCGGGTAGAGGTGAACAATGGCCTCTTTTTGTCCTGGATGAGAACCCTTTTATGATGAGGTGTGCCATGTAGAAGGACTTCCTGACTACTGTGGCGATGTGACTATCAAAGGAGAGACTACTGTCCACCTGGGTCCCAAGATCTCTTATCACACATTCGGTGTTAAGTAGATTGCTGCCTATGTGGTAGTTCATGGGTACAGAGTTTTTACCAAAGGGGATGACACTGCACTTTTTGGCATTGAGCTTGAGGCCATGGCTCTGACACAAGGCAACTGTCTTAGCGAGGCCCTTCTGTAGGATGTCCACATCATTTGGGGACTTTATTATGACTCCTAGTTTGCAGTCATCTGTGAATTTCATTAGCCAGAGGCCTTCTGTGTTAGCCTGTACTTCAGAGAAGTAGATACCAAACAGGATAGGTCCCAGGACGGAACCCTGTGGTACTCCACTTGCCACTGCTTTGAGGTCAGATTTGGAGTCTGCAACTTTTACAGTTTGGGTTCTGTCAGTGAGCCAGTTGGCAAACCCATCTTGTGACGTAGGGATTTATGCCTAGTTTAGTGAGTTTAGCTATAATTCCAGAATGGGGGATGGTGTCGATGCCTTGGCAAGGTCAAGATAGGCTGTATGAACCACCGTACCCTCATCTACAGCTTTGGTGACTGCCTCAAAGAAGTCCATCAGGTTCAGGAGGCATGATCTGCCTTTCACAAACCCAAACTGTGTGGGATCCAGAGTTTGGAGGTTACCAATGTCTTTGTTTATGAGTTCCATGATGATACGTTCTATGGCCTTGCAGACCAGGCTCGTCAGGCTAATAGCTTGATAGTTCCCAGGATCAGTGGTGGCTCCCCCTTTGTGGAGTGTGATAACTGTTGCTGTGTGCCATTCAGTGGGCACAAAGCCTGATGCGAGGCTATTATTGAACATGGTGCTTAAGTGGGGAGCCTGTTCGTTCTGAAGTTCGTGTAAAACGCAGCCTGGTATGTTGTCCGGTCCCATGGATGCTGTGTTTTTGGCTTTAGAGAGTGCAGCTTTTACCTGCATAGTTGTGATTACAGGGACTCTGCATTCTTCCTGTATAGATATTGGCCCTTTAGGGGGTGAGAGGGTGGTAAAGTTAGCACTGAACCTATCTGCCAGGATGTTGTCAATATCAGTTGGTTCTGTAATTTTCTTACCTTTGTGCTGTAACTCAGAGCAGATCTGAGTGTTGCCTTCGAGATTCTTGACATATCTATAGAATGCTTTGTGGTTGTCCTTAGAATTAGTGGTGATTTTGTTTTCATAGATAGCTTTGTAGGATCTTATAAGGGATCTCAGCTTCTTACTGAGGCTGACCAGAGAGCTTCTCCATTCATGGGATTTTGCTCTCTTTTGCAACAGTTTCTTCCTTCTGTTGTACAGTCTGTTTATGGCAGGGGACCACCAGATTGGCTTCCTTTCTTTGGAGGATAGCATCTTGGTTCTGTTTAGGATAGCATGATCCATGCGCTTGTGTAAGTGCTTATAGAGTGCATTTGTGTAGGATTCAGCAGTTGTAACTGTATTGCCCATCTGCATGAGTGTCATGAAGTTCACCACTTCTGTCTTAAGAAACATGAAGTTGGCTTTGGAGAAATGTTTTACTGTGGTTTCCTTAATGGGGGGTGGGGGCAGGATGTGAATATCAAGCGTGATTAGCTTATGGTTGGATCGGACCAATGAGGAGTTGACTTCAGGTGTGGAACACCAGTCACTCATGTTGGTAATGACTAGGTCTGGGATATTGTTGCCCCTGGTGGGGGTGTGGATAAGTTGATCTAGGGCATTGGAGTTTATGAATTCCAGAGAGTGTTGAGCTAAGGAGTTGGTACATGAGTAGTTTTCCCAGTTAATGGTGGGGTAGTTAAAGTCGCCCATTATTAGGGTGTTTGGTTGAACCCTAATTTTCCAGTACATCACGAAAAGAGGAGTGGGAATCCTGGGCCATGGTGGGGGATCTGTAGCAAGCTACAATTTGGATTGCAGTTTTGCCCAGAGTTAGTTGCACTTGGATAACCTCAGATGCATTATGCTGAGCAACAAGACTGGAGGTGTGGATATCCTTAATGAATATGGACACACCTCCGCCTTTGGTGTTTCAGTCCGGGTTACATGGCTGAAAAGTGTGGTATGAGTTATAGCCTGGTAGTGTAAGGGTGCTCTCTGGAGCCTTGAACCAGATCTCAGTCACTGCACAGATATCGATGTTCTCTATTTTAAGGAGTGCCTCGAGTGAGTGCATTTTGAGATTTAGACTTCTAGCATTGAGTAGCATTACCCTCAGTTTTTGCTTGCCTGTTCCTGATATGGTGGTGAATTTGTTATTTGAACCTTGCCTAAAAAAGGCACTATAGGGGCAGCAAGAGCCTTAGCCAGTATCCAGAATTCCAGGGGCGAAAGCTGCAGGCCATCTGTGGCAAAGCATCATGGTCTGTCGACCATGTCATCCCAAGCAGACAGATACTGGATCCCCTTAGAATGACACCAGAAGCTTAGCCAATTGTTGAAGTCAATCATTTTGTCCTTGTACTGCGGAATCATTCTGGGCAATGGCAGAATGCTACTCAGGGCTAGGGGTCATACCCGCCGGAGCTACAAGATCGGAGAGCTCTTCCATGTCTCTTTTTCTTCATCTGTCCCATGGTGTGCATCCTACCACCCTTCTCAGCCACCTCATTTCATTCACCTCTAGCTTTCTCATTTGCTCTGCCTTTATGGACCAGGTTTCTAAACCATACAGTAATTCTGGTTGCACCACTGTTTTGTACAGCTTACTTTTCAGCTTCTTTGGCATTTATCTGTCATACACTAAATCTGACACTCTATGTCATGTGGCTCTGATTCTAGCTTTGCCCATTTCATTCAGACATCCCTTCTTGTAAACCACCCCTCCCAGACTTTAAGCTATTAACCTGTTCCCTTCTATCTCAATTCTTGGTTTCTTCAGATTTTGCCAATTTGCTGCCATTACCACTGTCTTATTTGTACTTAGTTTCATCCCATGTGCCTTCAGTTTTACATTCCATTCTCCTAGCCTTTGCTGAAGTTCTTGCTCAGAATCTACCTGTAATGCCACATCACCTGCATACACCAACTTTGTTCTGTCCCCTCCGTCCTGTTTGTTAATGTAGTCCATCACCAGTATGAACAGCAGTGGGCTCAGAGCTGAACCCTGGTGCGACCAACTCCCACTGGGCACCCCTCTATGAGACTGAACACTGTTTATACTTGAGTTAATGGGTCCTTGTACGTAGCCTGCACTAATTCTATCAATGTTTCTGGGACTTTGAACCACCACAGTACGATCCAAATCAGCTTTCCTGGGACCTTGTCATATGCTTTCTCCATGTCTAGGAATGCCCAGTTTTACTCTTTCTTCATCTCTATCTTCTTCTCAACTGTCTCTCTCACTGCAAACATTGGGTCAGTTGTACTGCATCCTGATCTGAACCAAACTTCTCATCTCTCATATTACTTTCTACTACACTACTACACCATTTATCAATCACCATCTCCAGGATTTTCATGCAGGATGACAGGAGTTTGATACCTCTCTACTGCCACAATTCTGGATGTCCCCTTTGTTCTTTTACACTGGCATTAGTATGTAAGTTAGTTAGTTATGTTAATCATCTGGGATGTGCCTTTCTCTCCACTCTGCTATGAGTACCATGAAAAGCCATTTCTTCCCTATCCCACTCATCATCTTTATCATATCTGATGTGACCTCATCTGAGCCTGCTGCTTTCCCTGACTTCATTTTCCTTAGTGCTGTTCTTACTTCTTTTAGGGTGGGCTCCTCTTCTTCTCTCATCGTAGGCTGTTTCTGGGGCAGTACAGCTTCTGTAGGGTTTTTATTTCATTCAGAAGCTGATGGAAATACTCCTTCCATCTTACTTTGATGAACTGTGGACTGGTGAGCAGGTTGTTGCTGGCATCAGTTATGAAGGGTGTCTGACTATCTTCTTTATCTTTCTGTCTTTGCCTTGCAACCTTTTATTTATTTATTTATTTATTTATTTATTTACATTTGTTGACCGGGAGTGTCCGACTGGACGTGGGTCCATTTTCAGCGGAGGCCCAGAGAGAAAAGCTCCACAGTTAAAATAGACAGTAGTTACATTGGATTACATAGCGATTAACAATTTAACATAGCAATTACTTATAACATATTTACAGATGAAGAACATAGTGCATCAGTAGACAACTACAATCTTTATCTGTGAAGTACAAGCAGACATTAACAAATGTTACAATAAGAAGTTCCTCCTGTATAATAAGTACTAGGCTTATGAGTATCTGAGCTTGCTATAATCAAGGTAGTTAGTGGGCTGGAAAGAAAGGTAGTGGTTGGATGGGGTGGGTGATATTAGAGTGGGAGTTGCAAGGGCATAGCCAGCATGTTTTTAGGTACACTTTTAGTAAAGTTTTGAAGTGGGTGCATGATGGTATGGAGGTAATTGTGGGTGGGAGGGAGTTCCATGATTTGGCTATGGTGCAAGAGAATAGTGCTTCACCAGCAGAGTTATTGGCTTTAGTGATCTGCAAGTGATTTTTGTTGCTGGATCTTAGTGGTCTGGTGGTGCGATAGGGTTGGAGTAGATTCTGGAGGGATGGGACATTTAGTGGATGGTTTACTAGTTTGTGTGTGAGTGAGAGTTGATACCACTGAAGGAGGTGAGGGAGTTCAAGCCAGCCCAGTTCAGCAAGTGAGATACAGTGGTGACTACGGTTGGATGCCACTGTGACGAATTTGGCGATTTTGTTGTAGCAGGTCTCTAGCTTGTTTAGATCACATTGCCTTAGGTTGGTATATATTGGAGAGGCATAAAGTAGGGTGGAGATAAGGTGAGAATTTGCTATTGAAATCTTTGCTGCTTTGGTGAGAAGTTGCTTATTTCTGTATAACGCTCCTAGTTTTTTGTGGACTTTTTTTATGGTCATGGATATGTGAATGTCGAATTTTAGTTTATTGTCTATTATCACTCCTAGCAATTTGGTGTGTTCATTTGGGTATATAGTGGTGTTGTCTTTTGCTGTGATGTTAAAGTGAGAGTTGTTTTGAGTATGTTTGGTGATACCTGATACAGATTTTTTGTACAACCTACTGAGTCACTTCCCAGAAGTTGGTTCAGTGCCTCAGATGCCCTTTTCTTTGCTATTGCAACTCCTTTCTTACCTTCTTTGTTAGCCACCCAGCATTCCTTCCTAGCCTAATCCACCTTTTCTATCTCCCACTTTTTCCTGCACTCCTTCTTTCTTTTAATGCCCTCCTGGACATCTGAATTTCACCACCAGCTTTCCTTCTGCACCTTATTTCCATACCTGGCTCAACCACGTACCTGTTTTGTAGTCCTCACACATGCTGTCTTGAGGCGCTGCCACTCTTTTTCAACTCCACCTATTTCCTCCTCTTCATGCGGTGCTAGAGCCCTGAGTAATTCCTTGAACTGTTGTAATTTCTCTCCAGCCAAGTTCCAGGTCTTCAGCCTGGTCTCTGTTGACCTTAGAGCCTTCTCTGACCATTGCTTGCAGCTGATTGTAGCAACCATTGGCTCATGCTGTGGGTTGACTAGTTCACTGAGGATGATTTTGCAATCACTGATTCTACCCCATTCCTACCTTGGAGGAATTCTACCTGAGTTGCATGTTGGCCAGTCTTGTATGTGATCTTATGACTCTTTCTCTTTCTAAACCATGTGTTGGCTGCTATCAAGCCATTTGCAAGACAGAAGTCTAAAATGGCCTATCATTCATTATTCCTGTTGCCCCACCCTTGTGGACCCAAGCAGTCCCCATATACTGTTTTTCTGTCCCAATATGTGCATTGAAGTCACCCATTATAAATTCTAATTCATGTTGTCCTAATAGGTCCTGCAGCTGCTGTATGAATGCACTCTTTTGCCATGAGTATGCCACTAATTCTGATGATAATCCTCACAGCCTTCTGAAGCCTCTGTCTCACCACAAGTCCCACACCTAGCCTGTCCACCTCCTAAGTAGTAGATTCAGGATTCAAAGCAAAGTGTCTTTGCTGCATTGCCCTTCCATCTTGTCTCCTGGATACATGCAATATCCAGCCCCGTCCGTACTATCAGCTTCCAACCTGCACCCTGTTGTGAGCCTCCACTGACTGCAGCAATTCTTAGTTCATGTTTGGCATGTTTGGTTTTATGTCCAACTCTTGTTCAACAGAGCTGTTCCAGGCAACCCAGGCTGGACAACTGGACAGCAGCCGGCCAGTAGTTTACTGAACCAGGACTGCTGGGTTTTATAGCAGACACTGACCAATAGGGGCTCATACAGTCCTCCTACCATTCCCATGGCTTCCTTGTGTAGGTCGGGTCATCAGTCACCCTTATCACTGTTAAATATCCATGCCCTTTTGGCAACATTAGTCAATGTGACCATATCACCTAGAACCATATTTTATACCATCAAGTGGCTAGCCCTCGTATGGCAGTCAGTCTGTGATCCATGTTCTCCTATCTCAAGGATGTTGTGCACTACTGTAGATGATAAAAGAGGGTGGTCTATACAGCTGCTCCCCCTGTAGGGCACCATGTAGACTTTGTACTGCTGCCCACATATCCATTCATTGGTGAGTTTGAGATGGAAACAATCAGCATGTTTTCTGGAGGTGGGAAGAACCACACACGGACAAAGGGAGAATGTGTAACCTGCATTCAGGCATTGTACAGAGGTCAGGGTTGAACCTTATGCATGGGAGGCAAAGACCTTAACCATTATGTCAACTGGTCTCTGTGGGTGTTACAAATGAAGGAAGGGAGGAGGGATCAAACGAAAAAAATATTTGACAGTACTCAAGGGCCATAAACAACTCCAAAAAATTGTATTTAAGCAAACAATATGTATGTTCATGTGTCCATTTACTTTTAAATATGTGTCTGTGTTTGGAAGTATGTACGTACATGTTACATGTGTGTGTGTGTGTGTGTGTGTGTGTGTGTGTGTGTGTGTGTGTGTGTGTGTGTGTGTGTGTGTGTGTGTGTGTGTGTGTGTGTGTGTGTGTGTGTGTGTGATGTGTAAATACATATCTATCTATCTATCTATCTATATATATATATATATATATATATGTATGTATATACATATACACATTTACAGAAATACATCTCAAACACAGACCAAAAAATACTAACTTGCTGAAATTGCTGACTAGAAGATTTTCAAATGATGAATAGAAATGCACCCAGTCTCAACATGAATTTTTAGTACATTCAAATGCATGAAAATCAAACAGTACATGACATAAAACTGCATTTTCTATTCCCTAATAACATCTTTGGAACACCGTGGCACAAAAGAAGTTTGATTTTGGTCTGGCTTTATATTTTGTTTAGCAGTAGGACTGCATAGCTGTCCCTTTAGCAGTTTCAGAATTCTGAATTTATGTTCTAGCAGCAGTATGTGTGCTTGTCTGCTAGTATGCAGGTAGTTTAAGGGTATTGCTCTCTTCCCTTGTGGATGGAATTAGTGCAGATCCTTGTCACATTTGCTTCCTTTCAAGGTGTGAAGAAAACCATGGTAGACAATGTTTCTTGCAATACATGTAATTTATTTAATGATTATTTTTCTTTTAATTAAGCAAGTCTTAGATATTTCCCCTTTTTTATAGAAGATTCTGTGAGTATAGGTCCAGACGATAATTATAAAGACTTCAATTATCATTACGCATATATCAATAAGAAAGTGTGGGATACTGAATTAACTTACGGTGAATGAGAAACTAGTAACTTAGGCTTAATATGTACAACATAATATTAAATAAAGCACATGCCAGCTCTGTTAGAAATGTTACATCTAAAGAAATCCCAATCCCTCCGCACCACACACTCCAGAGACCTCAACCTCATTACCACAATCAACAGAACATGCTGGAGGGAACAGATTCATAACCCAGAGACTGCCCATGCTATGGAATAGACTTCCCATACATGTCAAGCAGAGCACCTCACTGGGCCTCTTCAAGAGAAAGCTTGATGAGTGGATGGGAAATAGAAAGTTCACCCCGGGAATCACTCCAGTGTCTCTACTTGACAGAGACATTAGGAACTAAGGTCGGGTGGCACGATGCCAGGGTAATACTATGGGCTAGGCTTGTAAAGGCTCCAGTGCCATTAGCCTAGGACGAACCTATGAACCTATGAGAGGGGTGCCATGCTTGTTTCTTGTAAAGGTGATTCATAGACAGTTACACAGAGACACACGCACACACACACACACACACACACACACACACACACACACACACACACACACACACACACACACACACACACAAATATAACCACATAAACACTTAAAAGCTAAGAATATTTACTGCTCCAAGCAATGACACAGTACATAATACCTGATGACTTAAACATCTGCACATGATTCTAGTGAGCCTTTAAAATGGTAAGCTGCTTTATGAATGCTTAGCAGCATTGTTGTATATACCAAAGTTATTTTTTGGTATACAAAGTAGTGACTCATAAAGAGTGATATTGTGTCATCTGTTTTGCAAGCAATGCTTCCAATCATCACCTTGAAAATATTATTATTGTGCTATTCAGTTAAAAAATGTTTTGTTTTCCCACTTCATTGCCAATGACAGAGATCACTTGAGGCAAGCAACAGAGTATCTGAAGGCCAGATGAGTTAGATCCAATGGACTTTGTGGCATCGTCTGGAGAATGTTTCCTGATCACAGAATCCTCCATTCCTTGCACAGACAACTGGTTGTCATGAAGCATGGTGACCATATGTCTTAACTGCCTAGATGCTGAGGTCTCTCATCCATTTTGAGACTTGGTCATCCCTCATGGGTAATTAGCATGTCTGGTTATTGTTCCTTTTATATAGCTACAAGCATCCATCCTTTCCTGTGAAAATATCTATTAATGGTTATTTATCCAGGCATTTGTTGGCAATGATCAAGTTATTTTTAAATCTTAGTATCCCTAGGCCTAGGACAAACCTCAAAGTTTGTCTTGCTAAGGTTATCAAATCTGGAGCTTTGTCCACTGGTCTATGGAAAAATATTGTCACATAATTATGAGGGCATGAAGAAAATTGTTTTTTCACAATGCTACTTTTTAACATTTTTTAATTTGTGGTTAGACTTTGAATGTGGCTGTCCACTAGTGTGCTTACGTGCACAATTGTTTTTATTTGAAATATTTTAGTAAATTAGACAATGTTATGCAGAATGTATAGAAATAAATGTCATTGAATTTTATTATTTTTATTCAATGAAACTTAAAAATGTATTTTGTGATCTCAAACACTTGAGTACATTCATTTTTAAAGTTCATTAAGAACCACTTCCTGTAGAGTCATCACAATAATCAAGAATTTCATCCAAGATTTATAACAATGTTTCTCTATTGCAGAATCTGACCTGCTGTGTGGAATGTCTTTCTATTGCAAAATCTGACCTGCTGTGTATAACAATGTTTCTCTTTTGCAGAATTTGACCCGTTATGTCAGTAATCTTTTTCTATTGTTTCTCTGTTGAAACACTTAACCTGTTTTTTGATTTGTTATGGGTCCTGGGTATTTCTCATCCTGCTACCATTTTGCATCCTAAGTTAAAATGTCCAGTCTCAATAGACACATTGCACACAAAAATAATGTGAATACATTTTAGATTTGTTACTGTTATATAACGCACATGCTTTTACTCTGTTTGTAGTTTGGGAGTATGGCTATTGGCTATTCTTTGACCTGCTGTTAATCATAATGGGAATGGATGACCAGTTGTAGTAGAACATATTTAACAGCCTCTACACAGCCTCAGACCTCTCTCCACCTCCACTTCCAACTTCTTCACACTTTACACCAAAGTAAAGCACACAGAAGATGTTTTCCCATCATAAGTCTCAAAAGTTGAGAATTCACTTCCACTGAAATAAGATTCAGTCTGTCCTCCAAGACCTTCAGAAAAGAACTCAAAGCAAGCCTATTTATACAAGCTCAGTATAAACACATAATAAATGAAGTGCATATTAAGCAGAAAACTCTGTCCACTTTAGATACAAATGCAACAATTAACTTCTGATTGAGTTCGATCTCTAGATGTGTATGTCTCATCCTTAGAGAAGTGGGAATATTGAACTGGAAGCAGGATGATTACACTCAGAGTTATATTTGGTCCAAGAGGAAAAAAGGGGACCTGTAGCTTACCATGTTTGCAGATGATTGCAAACTGGGAGCAATCATACTAATATTTTACAGGTGTAACTCAGACAAATGTCAAAGCCATAACTTAAAACTCAATGCCAGAAAATGCATAATAGTACCTTTTGTGAAGCAGGCCACCCAGTGAAACTATCTCATTGATAGCACACCTCTAAAAGTAGATACCATAGTCAGTGATTTGGGGACTCATGTAGATATTAACCTGTTTAACAAACATGTGTGTATGATTTTAACAAAATCGTTTTATGTCACTCAACTTATAAGAAAGACCATGGCATCTAGGTGCAGGGGAGTCACTGTGCAACTGCACTCAGTCCTCATCAGACCTGTCATTAAGTATGACACCCCTTCTGTAGGTATTTCATCGGGCACATGTAACAACTGGCCCAGGTGGCCCAATGGATAAGGTATTTCCTTCCTAAGCCAGGGATTGTAAGTTCGAGTCCCATCTGGGAAGATCCGCAGAGGTTCCTCACAAAAAGAGCACAGGGCATAAACACAATTTCTGATGCAGATTGCCTCAACACCCTGTCTCTGTATTGTGCTTCCTACAGACTGCTGAAAGGTGATTTATGCCTAGCATACAAAGCATCATTGGAGCCTGATCTGGTGGCTCTTTTGCATATATGGAAAAGGAGTAGCACGACACCTACTATGTCTAAGGATTTAAACATTTCTTGTGACTCAAATAGGACATGTTGGAGGGAACGGTTTGTATCTCAGAGAATTCCCATTCTCTATAATAGAATTCCCATCCAAGTGAAGCAGAGTTTTTCCCTAACCCTATTCAAGTGCAACCTGGACCAGTGGATGGGAAAATGGAAATTCAACCCTGGTCTGACTCCTATGTCTCTGATGGACAGTGTCTGCTGTTACATCATACCCTAACTAACATACACCCCTTAAAATAACCTCTAAGGCACAATAACTCTTGGGGTAGATTTGAGTTGCATGGCTAGTCTTATCAAGGCTCAATTGGTCATTAGTCTAGTATAAACCTACGAACCAATTAAAAAAAAAAAGAATAAGAAAGGTCCGGTCCCCTAGTCTGGCACTCCATGTCAGGATTTATTCTTTACCTCCAACCAACCACTCAGATAAAAAAAAAATAACAATGATGTCAACAGCAAGAAAAACAACAAAAATAATAATAATAAAAAGTTAATTTAATGCTCGAAGCCAGACCTCCCATCCAGCCATTCTTCAACTGAAGAACAAAGGAAAAAGACTTTTGCTTTTTTAAACTGTAGCAAGTGGATTGCTACACATGTAGCAAACAGCCCACAGCTTCCCATGGTTTACCAGAGTTTACCACAGCCTACCACAGTTTATGACAACTTTTCACAGCTTACCACACATGAAGAGCTGAAGCACTGAAGTGCCATTTTGTTCTGGCATACAGAAATGCTAGTACAGAAAGAAGAATGCAGGAAATGTACTTCCCGATCACGATCCCTAACACCTCATGCCCATAAAAGCTGCCCTCCTCATGCCACTCTTGCCACACTTCTGATTGTAATGTACCCAGAGGTGCCTTTCTTTGTCCTGGCCCTGAATGCACCACTAGAATGTCTTGGTTCCATGATGGTGCCAGTGATAGTCACATTTGTATTCTTACTGAGGCATGTTTTGTTATTTCTTATTGTTGTGCTGTTCATTGATTGTGTTTTTGCTGTAACCCTATTAGCTCTTGTAAGTTACCATCGTGACAATTCCTTTTATAATGTAGTTGCATTTACTTCCTTATGAAGATTTTTTTGGTAACATTTTGTGAAGCTGTGCACAGATTCAGAAAAAGTACCCAGCTCTGTTTCCTGTTCCTGTATCTGTCCTCTTTCAAATAATGTTCATTACATGCCTACACAGTCACTAGTTTGTTTTTTCTCCTGAAATGCCTCTGGCACTTTTTTATACTTTTTGAGGGTAATTTTTTCACCATTCAGTGATGCACACAGTAACTTTACTTTTGTTAACAGTATTTATGAAAACAGTTTATTGTTATAAACATTAAGTGAAATAGTTAAAAACAAAAATAATTAGATATTGCTGTCACAGTATCCAGACCCATTTTAAATTTATCTTCTGCTATATTTGCAGTAACTCTGAGTTTATTGTGATTTTTAAATCATTACATTAGGTGGCACCAGCACTGTGATTTTCTTGGAATCTTCAGTATTATTAATGTAGCAGTACAATTCCAGTCTCTTAACATAAATTAACATATGTTGGTAATTCTTTTATGATACTTTTGGAAGAACCGACACAGTGAAAAAAATGTACCATTTTCTAAACTGTGTTATTCCTAAAGGCTAATTGCAATGTTTTTTTGGAATATACAAAGTAGTCTTTTAGAAAAATGTATTTATTTGCAGACTCACTAATATTGCATCATTATTTAAGGAACAATAATGAGTCTTTTGATTTATTTAAGTTATTTCTGTATATTTCAAAGTATGAATAATAGTCTAACAGACCAATATCCAACATATGAGATGGAATAAATTAATCACAAAAAAATTGCCTAAGCTCCACTTAAATTGCGTCATTGCTGCAACCTGAAATAAAGTTTGGAAACTTGTTCCATATTAGGAAAACAGTTTCTTTTTGGCTGCATGGAGAACTGCAGGTGTTAACATTTAATCATAAGGTCTTCAAGAAGGATGAGACGGGAATCATTCCAAACAGAGTATTTGTATAAATGCATATTCATATCACTGTACATGAATAACTTGAGATAAACTTTCATTGGTATAAAACTCCAGCTGTAATTGTGAAGATAATTTATTATGGAAATGCATGATCAATCTCGTTTATATTTCTGACAAATAACCTCTCCTTGGGGGAACAATATATTTGGATCCTTTACATAATTCATTAAGATGTACAACTCATATAATATAGGTTGTTTTTCATAACACAATCTCCTGTTGTCAGAAAATAATTTTTATTTCAAATTGTTAGTATGCACAAGTACATTGTATTCATTGATCGCATATACTATTCACAGGGGACCACTTTCTCATATAAGTCTAAGCTGTTATACTGGCTTAATAGAATCTGTCTGTGTATTAGGTTAAATATGGTGTACTGATTCCCCAAACAAAATGACTAAATTGTTTTTATTTTACAAACACATTTGTTTTTAATGGTTCCTGTCATGGTTAAAATGCAAGTACTCTCCTCTTTGATTCTTTGTTTTTTGCCAGTGTTAGGTTTTCTCATAAATGTATTTATTTATGTATTTATTTAGTTATTGACACTTGATTACCAAGAAAGCCCAGCTGGGTAGATGCCCAATTGCAGCAGAGACCCTGGGACAAAAGCTCCAAAATATTACAAAAGCATTTTAAGAACAATAATTTAACAATCTTCAAAAGTAATACAGAAACATCTACAATTTAAATAATTATACCAAATTAGAGATAATTTGAAAACATGGGTTAAGAGAAATGAAAGGTAAATTAGTATAATACATACAGGAACTGCAGTGTGAAGTGAATAAATACTGTGTTATTTTATTTATTTTTTATTTTCTTCTACTAAGCTGTCAGGGTTCTACAGTTTGTTGCCACACACTGTTTGTACTTAATTACCAGTAAATCAGCTGGGATTCAGAAATAAATACATAGACAAAACTGCATGGCGATCAGTGGGATGAAGAACAGGGCTGATTCAGAGACACAGGTAGTGATATTGCTAGAATAGATTAATTGTGCAGTCAGCATAATATGCTAATGACCTTATATTGATGTGGAAATGAGCAAGATGATCCCAACTCCTTATGCAAATTAGGGTAAACGGCGTGTTAGAGTAATTCAGAAATATGTATAAAGTACATGGTCATACACAGCCACCAGTGAGTTTCAACATAGTATTTTCTTGGTAAACAAAGACATTGATCACACTACGATACTAGAACTTGCAGCTGTTTTACCTGCACAGTATATATTAGAAGCTGCTGTCACAGCCAGTGACCACAATGGCAAACATTGTCACCTTCCTCAACATCTCGAAAGGATCTAATCACACCTAAAGTATCATTTAGACCCTAACAGGGACATAGTTGGATGTTATTGATCGGACAGAAACACTAACTGGCAACTTGTAGGCATATGCCATTCTCTAATGAAATCCCATGCGATGTTTGGAATACCAGTCCCCAGTGGACAGCATTGTAGGTGCAGCACTGACTTTTCATGCTAAAGTGACCTTCCAGTGTCCATCATTTGACATGGTGGATGTATCACAGGCATCCACTTTACAAATACAACACGATTTCCTTGATGTTGTGCTGCAGCATGTGAAGAAGTGTATGTGCCTTGCAAGGAACACAGATGAAATAAAGGACATGGTGGGGACGTTCTGTGAAATAACACATTCCAGTGAGGTTCTAAGAGCCATTGACTGTACCCACATCATCATCAAGACCCCACTTGGCCAACACAGACACCAGTACATCAACCGGAATGATTTTCACTCCTTCAAGTGTCAGGTGATGGCCATGGGATATTATATATAATGTGTTTGTGCACCATCCAGGTGGTTCCCCATGATTTCCACATCTGGCACACATTCAGCCTATAGCAGTGATGTTTCTGATATTGGAACATCTTATTGCTGCTTCCAGATATGACCTGGAGGCATGCCTCAGAACACAGATAAGCAACCCACAGAATATGGCTGAGATGCAATACAGCATTGCAATGTCATAAACCTGTACTATCATTGAGCACATATTCAGACTGCTTAAGGCCTGCTTGCACTCTAAGATACCTCCTGTGGTGCACTGTATTATGCTACATAGACATGCAGTAAGATGTTTGCTGTTTGTTTAATTCTGCAAAGCATGATGGGATGCAGACAGCCAGACCAGGGGAATTGCCATCAGAAAACTAGATATACCATAGCTAGCAGCAGAGGAGGTGTCAACTGAGGAGCATTTCTAGGAACTGGCTGTAGTGGAAGACCATACAAGGCAGAAGTAGGAGTTAAATTCTACATTCCTGGCAAAGACATGGCATCAGGTCCACAACTATAGGCCAGAACAGTTACAATAAAGATTAAAACTGATGCATGCAATACTACACACAGGCTGTGCTTAACAGTGCATTGACTGGCCAATCTGTGCATGAGACATCATCTCAATATGTAAGACAGCATTGCGGTTAGGCCACAATTAGCCTTGTATGCACAGCTGGGTAGGGTCACAGTGACAGGGAATAGGCAATGGACACAGTAATGGGAGGGAGGACTAAGGATTTGGAAGGAAGTGTGTGATATGGACAAGAGATTGGACATGCTTTGCAGTGAGGGAGTAATGATTATAGAGGTGTGTAGGTGCCAGATGTAGTGGATACTTGCTCAGTATGTGTGACAGGGACACAGGATTTATAGATGTGGTTGCACTATGTGTATATGTATGCTATAGATGTTGAAGGTTCCCAGTGGAATATCTCAGGATGTGACTGTCCCTTGCTATGGGAGTATCCCTCTGAGGAATGACACTAGCACAAACACCTGCCAGCAAAGATGAATGTTAACCATGTTAGTTTGGCCATCCGGTTGTGCCATATGTCTGACTACAACAATGACTGTGTTTAAGAGGGTGGCTACTCTGTGTCACACCAGGTGCACCACCAGTGGGAAGTGGAAGAGGTAGCATTACCTGTCCTTGACCTATCTACCCTGTGGGTCATGTGTAGATTGGAGCACCACCAGTGGGACATGGAAGAGGCAGCATTACCTGTCATTGACCTATCTAACCTGTGGGTCATGTGTAGACTGGAGTAAGAGTAGGTGCTGCCATGAGAATGGCATTGGCGGAAGTGAGTAGATGCACTGAAGGCATCCATGTGCCTTGACCAGCATGCCTGAGCAGTTGGGCCAATCCTTCACACATGTTGTCACACAAGTCATGCATAATGCCTGTTGTCCCCGCCATGGTGGAAGTGGTGGTGGCATCTGTCAGTGCCTGAATAATAGTTCTGCACATCCACAAAGTAATCCCCATTGTGACACCCCATTTAAGCAATGAGAAGAAACCAGTGCATTGATGGTCAACAAACCATTACTCTTGATCCCTGCTGAAGGGCTCAGGAAGCTGCCACTGTCCACTGCTGGTGCCTGGGCAGGAGATGAGGGTGCTCCCTGAATATGGATACAGACAAGACTTGACCTTCCTCAGAGAAGAGGTGTGGGGGGTGAATTCCACATGCAACACAGTTGTCACTGGATGTGGCTTGTGTGCCCTTCATGGTCACTATTGATGATACTGAGACTGTGTCCTAGTAGTGTACATCTGTCATCATTACAGTACAGCACTGACATCAGGCATGCCCTGATCCATAGGGGAAAACCCCATAACTATAGCACCTGAAACAGGGAGATAAACACTCATGTGTAACACTTCTTATATGTGACAGTCCCACTGCCCTATGATTCATCTATGATGCATATTATAGCTATGCCAAAAAATGAAAACAAATGTTCTTGCATGGTATTCCTTCAGGCCTGCATCTCAGACATGCCTGTGGAAGACATATGGTGGTATGAGCATCCTTGAGCTCATGACAATAGCATTTGACCAAAATGTGTTAGTGACATAAGGAAATAGCTACCTGGTAAGCTTCAACAAACACATAAGGTATTGCTTCTATTAATTTCTCACATCCAGACCTTTATCACATATCAAGGTCCTTTCATGTTAACAACAGGAACTCCTCTATGGAAATAAAGGTGGCCTGCACAGGAAATCCTCTATGGCAATAAAGGTGGTCTGCAACAGTAGACCCTATCTGTGGCTATCATATCTTGCGCAGTAGCATAGGCCTTATTATGGGCATGTAAGATCATGTTGTTAGCCCTGTGATGCACCTGATGGGCTGCCCTGTTATGGCCACTGACTGCATTAATATCTGCCACCAGCTGATGGCCCACCATTCTTGGCAACACAGTCTGTCTTGCCTGTTCTCAGCATCAACAATTTGTTCCCATCGAGGACCTGCAGTAGCATATTAGTTTTCTGTCTGATGAAATTACTCAAGACACTTTCATTCTTTAGGCTCTATGTATCTACCTGTCTGTGCAGGGATACATCTATGGTGAGTGAGCAGGCAGAAAATATACACAGCACCATCTGTAATGGTCACACATCAATGTGGCAACTAAACCACCATAAGGTACTTCACGTTAGAACACTTTCCCCATGGGGATGGACTGTGCTGTGCCATGCACCCTACCATCATCATCATCATCAGCTCCCTTTTTTCCCATTTTTCTACATGGGGTCGGGGTATTGTGTTAACTGTTGCCAACTCTCTCAATTCAGTGCCACACTCCTGTCTTCTTCAACACTCAAGCCTGACTGTCGCAGATCTTCTTTCATGCAATCCATCCACCTCTTTGCTGGATGTCCTTGCTTCCTCTTACCTTCTTCCTGTCTGTCCCAAATCTTCCTCACCAGATTGTCTTCTGCTTTTCTACACATGTGCCCAAACCGTCGTAATCTGTTCTCTTTGATCTTTCCTGCAATTGAAGATACTTTGGCTTCTGTTCTTATGTCCTCATTTCTTCATATGTCCCACAGTTTGCATCCTACCACCTTTCTCAGGCACTTCATTTCCATCACCTCTAGCTTCTTCAACTGTTCAGCCTTTACTGCCCAGGTTTCTGTACCATACAGTAGTACTGGTCACACCACTGTCTTCTGCACCTTACTTTTCAGCTTCTTTGGCATTCTTCTGTCATAGAGTACACCTGATACTCTATGCCAGTTGGCTGCAGCCCCTCTGATTCTAGCTTTGACCTCTTCATACAGAATACCCTCTCAGATACTTGAAGCTGCTTACCTGTTCCTCTGTCTTCCCTTCTATCTCTATTCTCAGCTTATTCTGATTTCCCCAATTTGCTGCCATTACCACAATCTTATCTGTGCTTTGTTTCATCCAATTTGCCTTCAGATTTCCATTCCATTTGCCTATCTTTTGCTGAAGTTTTAGCTCAAAGTCTGCCCATACTGCCACATTATATGCATACAGTGGCTTTGTTGATCCGTCCCCTCTAACCTGTTTGCCAGTGTAGTCCATCACCAGTATGAACAGCAGTGGGCTCGGAGATGAACCCTGATATACACCCACTCCCACTGGGAATCCCTCTGAGAGACCAAACACTGTTCATACTTGAGTCATTAGGTCCTTGTACATAGCCTGCACTAATTCTACTAATGTTTCTGGACATCAAAATGCTGCAGTACTGCCCAGGTCAGCTTTCTTGGGACCTTGCCATGTGCTTTCTCCACATCTAGGAATACCCTATTTTACTCTCTCCTCATCTCTAGCTTCTTTTCAAGTATCTGTCTCATTGCAAACATCGGGTCAGTTGTGCTGCATCCTGATCTGAATCCATACTGCTCATCTCCCATCTTACATTCAACTCCTCTGCATATCCATTTCACCCTCTCCAGAACTTTCATGCAATGTGATAGAAGCTTGATGCCTCTGTATTGCCCACAGTTGTGAATGTTCCCTTTGTTCTTGTACACTGGCACAAGTATGCTTATTGCCCAGTCATCTGGGATACCCCTTTCTCTCCACACTGCTATTAGTACTCACAGGAGCCATTTCTTCCCTATTTCACCCAGCATCTTTAACATTTCTGCTGTGCCCTCATCTGAGCCTGCTGCTTTCCCTGACTTCATCTTCCTTAGTGCTGTTCTTACTTCTTCTAGGGTGGGCTCCTCTTCTTCTCTCATCATAGGCTGTTTCTGGGGCAGTTCAGCTTCTGTGGGGTTTTCTTCATTCAGAAGCTACTGGAAATACTCCTTCCATCTGCCTTTGATGTCCTCTGGACTGGAGAGCAGGTTGTGGTCGGCATCTCTTATGAAGGTTGTCTAACTATCTTCTTTATCTTTCTGTCTTTGCATTGCAACCTGATATAATTTCTTTATGCCCCTTACTGAATCACTTTACAGAAGTTGGTACAGTGCCTCCAATGCCCTATTGTTTGCTATTGCAACTTCTTTCGTAGCTTTTTTTTGTTAGCTAACCAGTAATCCTTCCTAGCCTGGTCAGTCAATTCTGGCTCCCACTTCTTCCTGCACTCCTTCTTTCTTTTGATGGCTTTATGGACTTCTCCATTCCACCACCGGCTTTCCTTATGTACCTTATTTCCATACCTAGCTCAGCCACATATCTTTTCTGCAGTCCTAACACATGCTGCTTTTAGGCACTGCCATTCTTCTTCAACTCAACTATTTCCTCCTCATCTTGGGTGCTAGAGCCCTGAGTAATTCCTTGAACTGTTGTACTTTCTCTCCAGTCAACTTACAGGTCTTCAGCCTGGCCTCTGTTGACCTTAGAACCTTCTCTGACCACTGCTTGCTGCTGAATGTGGCAACTAGTGGTTTATGCTGTGGGCCGACTGTTTCACTGGGGATGACTTTGCAATCATGGATTCTACCCCAGTGCATTTTTGCTTACTAGGACAAAGTCTACCTGAGTTGCATGTTGGCTACTCTTGTATGGGATCTTGTGACTGTCTCTCTTTCTGAACCATGTGTTGGCTACTATCAAGCCAATTGCCAGACAGAAGTCTAGAATGGCTTCTCCTTCTTTATTCCTATTGCCCCACCTATGTGGGCCCAGGCAATCCTCATATCCTGTTCTATTCATCCTGATTATGTGCATTGAAGTCACCCATTATCAACACCAATTCATGTTGTCCTGCTTTATCTAGTAGGCCCTGCAACTGCTGTCTGAATGCACTCTCTTCCTCACTATCACAACCCTGCTGTGACGCATAGGCTGAGATTATGACTACTGCCCTATGGAGTCTGACTCCATGAGTCTGTCATTAATTCTGATGATATCCCTTACTGCCTTCTGAAGCCTCTCTCACACCACAATTCCTACACCATTTCTAGCCTGCACTCCACCTAAGTAGCAGACTCTGAATCCCAAGCCAAGTGGCTTAGGTGCATTGCCCTACCATCTTGTCTCTTGGATACATAGGATATCCAGCCTCCTCTGTATCATCATGCCCTTCCATCTCATCTCCTGGATACATAGGATATCCAGCCTCCTCCATGCCATCATGCCTTTCCATCTCATCTCCTGGATACATAGGATATCCAGCTTCCTCCATATCATCATGCCCTTCCATCTCATCTCCTGGATACATAGGATATCCAGCCTCCTCCGTATCATCATGCCCTTCCATCTAATCTCCTGGATACATACGATATCCAGCCTCCTCTGTATCATCATGCCCTTCCATCTCATCTCCTGGATACACAGGATATCTAGCCTCCTCGGCATCATCATGCCCTTCCATCTCATCTCCTGGATACATAGGATATCCAGCCTACTCCATATCATCATGCCCTTCCATCTCATCTCCTGGATACACAGGATATCCAGCCTCATCTGTATCATCATGCCCTTCCATATCATCTCCTGGATACATAGGATATCCAGCCTCCTCCGTATCATCATGACATCCACTTCCAAGCTGTGTCCTGTCAGTGAACCTACATTAAGTGTAGCAATTCTCAGTTCATGTTTGGTAGGTTGGTTGGTTTTACATCCAGATTTCACTCAACAGAGCTATCCCAGGAAACCCAGGCTGGGGAACTAGACACCAGCCAGCCAGTAGCTTATTGACCCAGGGCTGCCAATAGGGGCACATATACCTCTCCCACCATTAGCAAGGATCCCTGGCATGGGTCAGAGAAGGCAGGTCCTCAAACCAATTATCACTGGTAACTACCCATGCCCATTTGTGGTGACATTAGTCATCATGACTGAATCACCTAAACCCATATTTTACCCTACCATCATGCTATACATACCTGTGTTCATGAAAGCACAGCCATCCTATGCCCCATATAGGTACCCCAAAATGCATCAGATATCCAGTGTGCCTTTCACACTCCATGTCACCTACTATGTTCCATATATGGATTAATGGATGCAGACATTGTGCATTGCAACATGATCATCTCCATTGAGATACTTAGCACAGTCACTATGTTCGATATATGATTAATGGATGTGGACAGTGTGCATTGCAACATGATCATCTCCACTGAGATGCCTAGCAGGGTTACTATGTTCCAGATATGATTAATGGATGTGGACATTGTGCTTTGCAACATAATCATCTCCATTGAGATGCTTATTAGGGTCACTATGTTCCATGTATGATTAATGGATGTAGACATTGTGAATTGCAACATGATCCTCTTCACTGAGATGCTTAGCATGGTCACTATGTTCCATATATGATTAAGGGATGTGGACATCATGCATTGCAACATGATCCTCTCCACTGAGATGCTTAGCAGGGTCACTATGTTCCATATATGATTAATGGATACAGATATTGTGCATTGCAACATGATCATCTTCACTGAGATGCTAAGCAGGGTTGCTATGCTCCATATATGATCAATGGATGCGGACATTGTGCATTGCAACATGATCATTTACACTGAGATACTTAGCAGGGTCAATATGTTCCATATATAATTAATGGACGCAGACATTGTGCATTGCAACATGATCATTTCCATTGAGATACTTAGCAGGGTCACTATGTTCCATATATGATTAATGGATGCAGACATTGTGCATTGCAACATGATCATTTCCACTGAGATGCTAGCAGGGTCACTATGTTCCATATATGATTAATGGATGTGGACATTGTGCATTGCAACATGATCATTTCCACTGAGATGCTTAGCAGGGGCACTATGTTCCATATATGATTAATGGATGCGGACATTGTGTATTGCAACATGATCATCTTCACTGAGATGCTTAGCAGGGTCACTATGTTCCATATATGATTAATGGATGCAGACATTGTGCATTGCAACATGATCATCTCCATTGAGATGCTAAGCAGGGTCACTATGTTCCATATATAATTAATGGATGCAGACATTGTGCATTGCAACATGATCATCACCACTGAGAAGCTTAGCAGGGTCACTATGTTCCGTATATGATTAATGGATGCGGATATTGTACATCGCAACATGATCACCTCCATTGAAATGCTTAGCAGGCTCTCTATATTCCATATATGATTAATGGATAGAGACATTGTGCATTGCAACATGATCATCTCCACTGAGATGCTTAGCAGGGTCACTATGTTCCATAAATGAGTAATGGATGCGGACATTGTGCATTGCAACATGATCATCTACATTGATATACTTAGCAGGGTCAATATGTTCCATATATGATTAATGGATGCAGACATTGTGCATTGCATCATGATCATTTCCATTGAGATGCTTAGCATGGTCACTATGTTCCATATATGATTAATGGATGCAGACATTGTGCATTGCAACATGATCATTTCCACTGAGATGCTTAGCAGGGTCACTATGTTCCATATATCATAAATGGATGTGGACATTGTGCATTGCCACATGATCATCTCCATTGAGATGCTTAGCAGGGTCACTATGTTCAATATATGATCAATGGATGCAGATATTGTGCATTGCAACATGATCATCTTCATTTAGATGATTAGTAGGGTCACTATTTTCCATATATGATTAATGGATGCAGACATTGTGCATTGCTCATAGGTTCATAGATTAGTACTAGGCTAACTGCCCTTGCAAGCCATTTTAAGCCTAGCCAATTATCTCTTGTGAGACTCAAACCCTGCACCTTGTGTTTGTAAGGCAAACACCTTAACTATTAGGCCACCCTCCCAACCATGCAACATGATCATCTCTATTCAGATACTTAGCAGGGTCACTATGTTCCATATATAATTAATGGATGCAGACATTGTGCATTGCAACATGATCATCTCCATTGAGATGTTTAACAGGGTCACTATGTTCCATATATGATTAATGGATGCGGACATTGTGCATTGCAACATGATCATCTCCTTTGAGATGCTTAGCAGGGTCACTATGTTCCATATATAATTAATGGAAGTGAACAATGTACATTGCGGCATGATCATCTCCATTGAGATGCTTAGCAGGGTCACTACATTCCATATATGATTAATAGATGCGGACATTGTGCATTGCAACATGATCATCCCCATTGAGATGCTTAGCATGGTCACTATGTTCCATATATGATTAATGGATGTGGACATTGTGCATTTCAACATGATCATCTCCATTGAGATGCTTAGCAGGGTCACTATGTTCCATATATAATTACTGGATGCAGACACTTTGCATTGCAACATGATCATCCCCATTCAGATGCTTAGCATGGTCACTATGTTCCATATATGATTAATGGATGTGGACATTGTGCATTTCAACATGATCATCTCCATTGAGATGCTTAGCATGGTCACTATGTTCCGTATATGATTAATGGATGTGGACATTGTGCACTTCAACATGATCATCTCCATTGAGATGCTTAGCATGGTCACTATGTTCCTTATATGGATAATGGATGTGGACATTGTGTATTTCAACATGATTATCTCCATTGAGATGCTTAGCATGGTCACTATGTTCCATATATGATTAATGGATGCAGACATTGTGCATTGCTCATAGGTTCATAGATTAGTACTAGGCTAACTGTCCTTGCAAGCCATTTTAAGCCTAGCCAATTATCCCTTGTGAGACTCAAACCCTGCACCTTGTGTTTGTAAGGCAAACACCTTAACTATTAGGCCATCTTCCCAACCGTGCAACATGATCATCTCCATTCAGATGTTTAGCAGGGTCACTATGTTCCATATATGATTAATGGATGCGGACATTGTGCATTGCAACATGATCATTTCCTTTGAGATGCTTAGCAGGGTCACTATGTTCCATATATAATTAATGGAAGTGAACATTGTACATTGCAGCATGATCATCTCCATTGAAATGCTTAGCAGGGTCACTATATTCCATACATGATTAATGGATGCGGACATTGTGCATTGCAACATGATTATCCCCATTGAGATGCTTAGCAGGGTCACTGTGCTCCATATATGATTAATAGATGTGGACATTGTGAATTGGAACATGATCATCTCCACTTAGATGCTTAGCAGCGTCACTATGTTCCATATATAATTAATGGATGCAGACATTGAGCATTGCAACATGCTGATCTCCATTGAGATGCTTAGCAGGGTCACTATGTTCCATATATGATTAATGGATGCGGACATTGTGCATTGCAATATTATCATCTCCACTGAGATGGTTAGAGGGTTCGCTATGTTCCATATATGATTAATGGATGCAGACATTGTGCATTGCAACATGATCATCTCCATCGAGATGCTTAGCAGGGTCACTGTGCTCCATATATGATTAATGGATGTGGACATTGTGAATTGCAACATGATCATCTCCAACTAGATGCTTAGCAGGGTCACTGTGTTCCATATATGATTAATGGTTGCAGACATTGTGCATTCTAACATCATCATCTCCATTGAGATGCTTAGCAGGGTCACTATGTTCCATATATGATATATGATTAATGGATGCAGATATTGTGCATTGCAACATGATCATCTCCATTGAGATGCTTAGCAGGGTCACTATGTTCCTTATATGTATATTTAATATATGTTTATGTTGAATTGTGTTAGACATCTAATATGATTTATGCTTTATTATTAGATGTTACTATGGCATGCTAGCATTTGTATGCACCAATTTGTTTTTAATATAATAGTATGTATGGTCTGTTTTCATAGCTGCACCTTGTTCACTAATGTTATTCATGTAATTGTGTTGTGTGTAGACAGCTCATACTAGTATCTAATTATTTCTATATAATTGTGCTGTTACTGGTGGATAGAATCACATTAGAGAACCATGACAGATTGCTGCTCGCTATATTTTTATCTGTAACTGCATAACTGTTTGGGGTTTCTTTTCTAATGTTCTTCCAATTGGCTCAGTATCTACATATACTAAGTAGTTGGTGCATGGCATTGTCCTGCAGCTATTTGCTCAGTGTGTTTTTTATAATCTTTATAATATATTTTACCATCTCAAAAGTACTTACTCCTCTCTGTACTCTTCTTTTCTAGACCTAACACCACTCTTAAGTTTTCAACTGTGGTACCACCTTTAACAGTTTTGTAAGGAAAGCGTAATCTGGGTCTGAACTGTCTGCAAACAGCTACAGTTAACTTTGAGTATGTGTCTACCTGTTTGAGCCAATATTCATTTTCTCCTGGAGAGCACTCTGCTTTGGTTGTAAGCAGCCCCCCCCCACACACACACACACACACACACACACACACACACACACACACACACACACACACACACACATCTTCCACTTTCTCTTATTCCCTTTTGTTAGCAAATAGTATCCATAACTGATCAATACTGTGTGTTTGTAAATTTAAACTATGACCACAGTAGCCTACTGATACAAGGTTATCCTGTTTTTCCACTTGAGAAATTAAGAAAGTCAGACATGACTTACAGTTTCAGAGCAGTCCTTGGTCAATTGTGATTGTTTCTTAACACATACTTGTCTTTGCTTTGTGATTGTTTTCCAGACCCGCATACCAGCAACTAGCAGGGTCTGTACCCGCTTCACTCCCCACCCTGCCCCCTATTCCCTCCCGCCCCCAGTGGTCCCACCTTTATTGCACTAAAACCCCTCCCATCTTTCTAATAGCCAACCACAGCACTAACCCAACACTACCTCCTCCATCTTCCCACTACTATCACACCTCCTCAACTAACATGTACAAGCATACCTTTCCTATGCTCACTGCATGCACTCTCCTTGCATATCTTACATCCTACCAAAGCTCCATCATTCCCCCACTCAACCACTACCACTGTACTACTACTCACACCACCACTCATGTCTCACCCACACTCAGCTCCCCTCCCACCAGCTCAAGAACCATCCCTATGCACCCCCCACATATTCTACCAACTATATTACTCAATCATAAAACATCCCTACAACTTAACATAGTAACCCTCCCACCATAACTATTACCCACAGAGCACAATCATAAAGTTTCCCTTATAATCAAACACATTCAAAAACTGAGAAAACTAATAATCTCATGCTTATCAAAACTAGCCCTAAGTGGAGACATCCACCCCAACCCTGGCCCTACCATCTCCAACCCCAATCTTCATAATCAGACTAGAAACCACAACTTCTCCCATATTACAGCCAATAGAAAGCCAAGTGACTTCCTTCTACTATGCCTAAATATTAGAAGTATATCCAACAAAGTCCATGAACTCCATGCCATTATAGACTTGTACTCCCCAGATATAGTCATCCTGACAGAAACCTGGCTAAAACCTCACATTACCAGTGAGCAAATACTCCCTACAAGTTACAGCATACTAAGAGTAGACCAGCTAAACAAAAAAGGAGGTGGTGTAGCTATAATATTTAAACAGCATCTAAACATCCAGATCTTAAAATCATCAGCTCCACAAATAGGCAATGAAGAAATAATATATACCAACCTCAAAATTAACCAAAACAAAACCATCAACATAATTGGATGCTACTTCCCACCTGGCCAAAACATCCCTCCCATAGAAAACCTCCTCAGCTGGTCTACCCACCATCTCCCCCAAGAAACTATCATCTTAGCTGATTTCAATATTGACTGGCAATCCTGTTCTGGCAACAATCCAACCCATCATGTACACCTTCATGGCTTCACTCAACTAGTCCAGTCACCAACCAGGATAAATAAAAACTCCACCAAGCACACTACCCTGGATTGGATTCTAGTCAGTAAGAGACCCCAGTCATATTTAACAGGCTGCTTATCAGATAGACTCAGTGATCACTCCCCCTATGAACCTATGAACCTATGAACATTCCTACTCAAAAAATACCTATACCAAGCTAAACCTGTCATCTACCATCAAATACATAAAAAACTAAACTTTAACCCACTCACATTCATCTCATCCCTCAAAGAATGTAACTGGCATCCTCTAAAGTACCTCAGTCTAGATGATGCAGTTGAATTTTTTAATACTAACTTCCTGAACATCCTTAATTACCATGCCCCCATAAGATTCTCCAGAACCAAAGCACAACCCTCCCCATGGCTACAGAAAACCACTAAGTCAGAAATGAAAAACAGGGATAAAGCCTGGGAGCACTGGTGCAAAACCAAAACCCCCTCAGCTAGACAGAAATTCCTAGAACTACGCAATAGAGTCAAAAAGCTGATAAAACAGGACAAATCTCAATACTACCAGTCTTACCTAGACTCCTCACAACACAGCTCCAAAGAGTTCTGGTCCTCCATAAACTCCATCCTCCACCCAGGTAAAGTCAGTACCCCCCTCCTAACATCCCTCACTCCTCAGAAAATATTTCTTCCTCATTAAACACACACTTCACCCAAACCATACTATCACTAGTTAAACAACAGAAAGAACCCCCCTGCCCTGCAACCCACACCTTCAACTAGTAATCTCCCCACTGCCTTCTCTTTTTCTCCTGTACCTACCTCCAACATAAAAAAAACTCTTAACTAAACTTAAACCCACCAAATTAGCAGCAGACAGCCTCCCAAGTGAATACCTACAAATCGCAGCTGATGCTCTGGCCTACCCAGTATCCATCTTGATTAACCGATCTCTGTCAGAAAGTTACGTTCCCACACTGTGGAAAGTATCACATATAATTCCCCTCCACAAAGGTGGACCCTCCACAGAACTAACCAATTACCACTCCATAGCTATTCTCTCTCCACTCTCCAAAATACTAGAGAGATGCATACACTCTCAGGTCTCAGACTACCTCCTTACTAACAACCTCCTTTCTAGTACTCAGCATGGTTTCCGACCAAACCATAGCACCACCACTGCCTTACTCTCCTTTACTAACACTGTCCTTCAGCATAAAAACAATGGCTACTTCTCCTCTGCTACTTTCCTAGACCTGTCTAAAGCATTTGACATGGTCCCACACAAACAACTTATCTCTGTCCTCAATAACCTATCCTTCTCACAATCGGTCACCAACTGGTTTCAGAGTTACCTGTCTGACCGCCAAGAATCTGTTGTATGGCAGAATGACATATCTCCCCAACTACCTGTCTCCATAGGGGTTCCCCAAGGATCCATCCTTGGACCCCTACTCTTCTCTGTTTACACCAATAATCTAGCCTCTGCCACCAAACATGGCACACTCATACAATACGCAGATGACTCAACCATCATCTGTTCAGCCCAGTCCCTACCAAAACTGCAAAAAGTCACACAGGAAGCATTTTCCTCTTTTGAAAGATGGTTATCCGATGCCTGATTAATACTCAACCCAAACAAAACTAAACTACTCATCTTCCAACCCACCAAACATACTCAAAACAACTCTCACTTTAACATCACGGCAAAAGACAACACCACTATATACCCAACTGAACACACCAAATTGCTAGGAGTGGAAATAGACAATAAACTAAAATTTGACATTCACATATCCATGACTATAAAAAAAGTCCACAAAAAACTAGGAGCGTTATACAGAAATAAGCAATTTCTCACCAAAGCAGCAAAGATTTCAATAGCAAATTCCCACCTTATCTCCACCCTACTTTATGCCTCTCCAATATATATACCAACCTAAGGCAATGTGATCTAAACAAGCTAGAGACCTGCTATAACAAAATCGCCAAATTCGCCACAGGGGCATCCTACCATAGTCACCACTGTCTTTCACTTGCTGAACTGGGCTGGCTTGAACTCCCTCACCTCCTTCAGTGGTATCAACTCTCACTCGCCCACAAACTAGTAAACCATCCACTAAATGTCCCATCCCTCCAGAATCTACTCCAACCCTATCGCACCACCAGACCACTAAGATCCAGCAGCAAAAATCACTTGCAGATCACTAAGGCCAATAACTCTGCTGGTGAAGCACTATTCTCTTGTGCCATAGCCAAATTATGGAACTCACTCCCACCCACAATTACCTCCATACCATCATGCACCCACTTCAAAACTTTACTAAAAGCGCAACTAAAAACATGCTGGCTATGCCCTTGCAACTCCCACTCTAATATCATCCACCCCATCCAACCACTACCTTTCTTTCCACTCCACTAACTATCTTGATTATAGCAAGCTCAGATGCTCATAAGCCAGTACTTATTATACAGCACAAACTGCTGCTTCTTGTAACATTTGTTAATGTCTGGTATGCACTTCACAGATAAAGATTCTAGTTGTCTACTGATGTACTATGTTCTTCATCTGGAAATATGTTGTAAGTAATTGCTATGTAAATTTTTATTCACTATGTAATCCAATGTATATACTGTCTGTTTATTTTAACTGTGGAGCTTTTCTCCTCGGGCCTCCGCTGAAAATGGACCTACGTCCAGTTGGACACTCCCGGGCAACAAATTTAAATAAATTAAATAAATAAAAAAATAAATAAATAATCTACATTGAGATGCTTAGCAGGGTCACTATGTTCCATATATGATTAATGAATTTGGACATTGTGCATTGCAACATGATCATCTCCACTGAGATGCTTATCAGGTCACTATGTTCCATATATGAATAATGGATGCGGACAATGTGCATTGCAACATGATCATCTCCATTGAGATGTTTAGCTGGGTCACTATGTTCCTTATAGGATTAATGGATGTGGACATTGTGCATTGCAACATGATCATCTCCATTGAGATGTTTATCAGGTCACTATGTTCCATATATGATTAATGGATGCGGACATTGTGCATTGCAACATGATCATCTCCACTGAGATGCTTAGCAGGGTCACTATGTTCCTTATATGATTAATGGATGTGGACATTGTGCATTGCAACATGATCATCTCCACTGAGATGCTTAGCAGGGTCACTATGGTCCATATAGGATTAATGGATGTGGACATTTTGCATTGCAACATGATCATCTCCACTGAGATGCTTAGCAAGGTCACTATGTTCCATATATGATTAATGGATGCAGACATTGTGCATTGCTACGTGATCATCTACATTGAGATGCTTAGCAGGGTCACTATGTTCCTTATATGATTAATGGATGTGGACATTGTGCATTGCAACATGATCATCTCCATTGAGATGCTTAGCAGGGGCACTATTTTCCATATATGATTAATGAATGCAGACATTGTGCATTGCAACATGATCATCTCCATTGCGATGTTTAGCAGGGCCCCTATGTTCCATATATGATTAATGGATGCAGACATTGTGCATTACAACATGATCATCTCCACTGTGATGCTTAGCAGGGTCACTATGTTCCATATATGATTAATGGATGTGGACATTGTGCATTGCAACATGATCATCTCCATTGAGATGCTTAGCAGGGTCACAGTCTGCCTCACATAGCCTCACAGTCATACATTTGGGGGTGCACTGCTACCTGCAGTTCTGCCCTGTTTTCTCTAAGTCATCGCTGAAACCTTCCCTATGCTTCCCAGGCCCTTGTATACAAGCAGCTGTGAAACAGACTGCCTCTCAAAAAAATAAGAGTTTTACAGTTATCCATTCAATCTCTCCACCTGCTAGTGGGTTATGTATCCTTACCCCTGCAGATGTTCCACATTTTTTTAATCTGTCAACCAATTCAGTTATTTACTGTAGAGAGCCCTTCCTTCATTGCTCATCTATCCCTGTCAGCAGGTTGCTTTGGAGCAACCCCTGCAATAAACAATTTGTAAAGTTATCTAGTCACCCTCATTATCTGACACTGGCCTATGTACCCTTACTGATGCAGATGTACAACAGTTCTTCCCTCAGTAAACCAATATACACATCTTCTGAATTATTTACTTCCTATTCCTAATAAAAATTGATAGCTCGGTAAGCTCCTCAGTGGTGATGATTATTTTTATCCCACTATTTCAGGGTTTGTGATGTGAAAATGATGCTAATGAGGCAATTTATGTGTGTGATGTCTGCCAGCCCTAGACTGTGCATTGAGGCTCATGCCTGCTTATCCACATGCACAGAAAGCTGAAAAATGGTCTCCATGTGCATGATCAGTGACTCTTCTGGGCTATGGGATTCTTCATCCACTTTCTTTCCCCAAGGGTTCTATGTCATGACCCTGGACATCACCTTAGCTTGCAGCAGATCAATACCCTGTGTCCAGTACATCTGCCCTCTAGCAGAGAAGTTGAAGAATATACTTGTGGTGGCTTTGGACTATGTTGTGCTGCCCATCGATACATATCAAGTGATATTTGCAACGTGCCTCAGTGAGAATCTTCTGCCATTTTCCTCTTGATAACAATCTGTGAATTAGCTATGACTTCTGAAAGGGCTACTTTGTGGTACAGGAAACAGACTACAATTTTCTTTACCTCCTGCACAGACATCATCAGGAACACATTCACTGCAGGATGGGTGCCTGACAGTGCCTTAGCAGGGAGGTGCTCCCACTCTGGTGAATCATGCAAATATTGTTACAGTAATGTAAATAAGTGTCAGCCTGACTTTCTCAACCAATGGGAAGAGGAGGTGAGACAGAGAAGGAACCATAGTTATATAGTAAGAAGTAGTGACTGATGGCTGCTTATACAGAGGTAGGCATTCTTGTTTAGCTATATGTGTGTGGGACTCATTTTCTTTTTTGTTCTGTTATTCGGCAATTGGTTGTCATCATCATCAAACCCCTTTTTCCATTTTTTCTATGTGGAGTTGGGGTATCATATCATCTCTCTTGATTCAGTGCCACTGTCCTACCTTCCTCAAAGGTCATTCCTGACCATCGCAGATCTTCTTTCACACAATCCATCCACCTCTTTGCTGGATGTCATAATTCCTCTTACCTTCTTCCTGCCTGTCCCAAATTTTATTCATCAATTTTCTTCTAATTTCTGCACATGTGCATGAACCACATTAATCTGTTCCCTTTAACCTTCTTTGCAATTGGAGCTACTTTGTCTTCTGATGCCATTATTTCTTCATATTTCCCACAGTGTGCTTCATCTCTTTCTTCTCTAGCTTCCTTAACTGCTCTGCTTTAAGTGGTCAGGTTTCTGTACCATACAGTAGTACTGGTCACACCACTGTTTTATAAACTTTACTTTTCAGCTTTTTTGGCCTTCTTCTGTCATACACTACTACTGACATTCCATGCCAGTTGGCCGCAGCCCATCTGATTCTAACATTAACCTCCTCATTCAGAATTTCCTTAAGCTGTTAACCTGTTGCACTACTTTCCCTTCTATCTCAGTTGCCAGCTTTTTCTGATTTTCCCTATTTGCTAGCTTATCTGTATTCAGTTTCTTTCCATGTGCCTTCAGTTTTGCATTCCATTCCCCTATCCTCTGCTGAGGTTCTTGCTCAGAGTCTGCCTGTAATGTCACATGGTCTGCATGCATCAGCTTTAATGATCTGTATTCTTCATCCTGTTTGCTAATGTAATCCATCACAAGTATGAACAGTAGTGGACTCAGAGCTGAAACCTGATGCACACTAACTGCCACTGGGGACCCCTCTCTCAGACTGAACACTGTTTGTACATGAGTCATTTGGTTGTTGTACAATGCCAGCACTAATTCTAGCAACGTTTCGGTGACTTTGAACTTCTGCAAGACTGCCCAAATAAGCTTGCTTGGGACCTTGTCATATGCTTTCTTCAAGTTTAGGAATGCCCAGTTAGACATTCCTCATCTCTAGCTTCTTCTCAACTATCTGTCGCACTGCAAATATGGTATCGATTGTGCTGCATCCTGATCTGAAGCTGAACTGCTCATCTCCCATTTTATATTTTACTACTCTGTGTATTCATTTATCAGTTGTCATATGTAGAACTTTCATGCAGGGTGATAGGAGTCTGCTACCTCTATACGTCCCACAGTTGTGAGTGTCCCCTTTGTTCTTGTATGCTGGCACTAGTATTCCGTGACTTCCTTTTCCTTAGTGTTGTTCTTACCTCTTCGATGATGGGCTTATACTCTGTGTCTGGGGCAGTACACCTTTTGTGGGATTTTCTTCATTCAGAATCTTCTGGAAGTACACCTTCCATCTGCCTTTGATGTCCTGTGGGCTGGTGAGCAGGTTGTTGCTGGAATCCCTTATGAGGGGTGTCTGAATATCTTCATCATCTTTCTGTCTTTGCCTACAACTTGATCGAGTTTCTTTGTGACATCTTTTGACTTATTTTCCAGACTTCTGCTTTTTCAGCACCTGGTGAGATAGAAGAAAATTTACCAATATGATAAGGAATTAACAAAGACTGTCCAAGTATTGTAGTACATATATGGAATTAATGCTATAGATGCAAATATGTTAGGCACTGGCATCACTGTCCAAGTTTGCATTGCTGATAATTGGCTTTGCTTTGTGTGTCTCATACCTTGTCACTGCAGGTGTAATTGATTTACTATCCATATTTACATTCCTGCTAATTAGTGTGACACACACTTACAGCTTTGCTTTGTCTGTCTCATACCTTGTCACTGTAGCTTTAACTATTCTGCTGTCACTCTGCTGCCAGAGTCTCCCACAAGTTGCATGGCGATGCAGAGTGGGCTAACATTGCTTCATCCTTCACCATTCTGGGTGTCTTTTTCTGCTTTGGACTTGATCGGTTGATAGCAGTCAGTCCCATGTCCATAGCTGCCCAACATACAGGTAATACAGTAGACTCCCTCTTATCCAGTCTCACTGGGACTGGACCTTAGGCTGGCTAAACGAATGGCAGGTTAATCAGAAAAAACATACAAAACAGCATTTATAGGTTTTAAATCAGCTAGAATAATAGGATCTGTGTTAGTATGCATTTTTCTAAAAAATATGAAGTCTAAAACTCAAATATCTGTCATTATTTATCCTAGAGGAGGCAGAAGTGTTGTTCTTCTCTGTTGTCTTTTGCAAGGGCTATGGCAGAAATTTGATGGCTGGTTAAAAAGAGAACGGATAAGAGGAAGTCTACTGTACATAGTGTCCCAGACAGTCTGCCATGCCTTACTTATATATTGACCTATCCACCACCCCTATCTGCACCATTTAAAACTGGCATAGCATGGGTATGCATCTGACAGTCTGTTGGTGATGCTTCATGATGGCTGTCACATGTCATGATATGTTATTACAGCTGGGTTTCAATGTCCTGTATTTTCATTTTGTAGTTCTGTGTCAGTGTATACATAGCATGAGCTTCACAGTCCTATTCAGGACACCTTTTTAGTTGTGTCTGCCACTTGCTGGTCAACTCCTATGGGCTGGGCACTACATGTTCATGGGATTGTTCAGCCCAATTTCACTGCTTCTTGCAATTTCACTGTTTATAAATCATTGACTGTGCACATACCCTACTCATGGGGTACTGGTCAGTGGCATTTAATCTTGCCTCTTGTTGCTCACATACTGATGTAGCACATTTTTGACTGTGCTCTGGTTTGCCATATGTAGCAGCATTTTGCTCCTCAAGTGCTGTACTGCCAGCCAGTGTAGTACACATTACTGATAACTGTATTTGTTTTTGTGTTTCTTTCTTGTTGTTGACCTCTTTTTTTTGGTTTCTCTTTTGTTGCTTTGTTCCTGTCCATTCACATTCATACTTTATGCTTTGTTGTCCATAGCAGAGGAAGTGGTGTGGCACCTGCCTTACCATCACCTGCTGAGGCACCAGTGGTCTTCAGGTACATCTCTCTGCAAGGTGATGTAACTCATCGGCAGGGTGTGACTTGGAGGCATGGAGTGCTCCGTTGTGTCCCCAGGTGGTTTGTTTCTGGTGGAGGGGGGTCTAGGTCTTCCCATTGGGGCTATCACATAATGATCCTCGTATGTCACCAGCAGGGAGGTTTTGGCCTGTTACTGGCTTTGGCATTTGGACTGCAGGACACCTACAATGGCAGCCTACAGCATGTTCTTGTGCAACTAGCAGAATGACACAGCTGCCTGCCCTGACCATTGGGCAAACAGTGGCTGAGTCCAGCCATGTCTGTGGTTATTGATGTGAATGTCAGCAGTTGCTCTGAAGTGGCACTCAGCTATTACCCCACCTTAACCCCCATCCCATTCCTTGTGTGTCAATTCATTCTCCAGTTTGTAGTCCAGTCGTTCCCATAACTAGCCGTTCTACCGCTGTCTGTATCTCTCCTTTTGGATCCCCTCTCCATTATTGCCAGCACCCCCCCATTTGGTCTTTTCCCCTCTCCATTATTGACAGCACCCCCCCATTTGGTCTTTGCCTTTTATGCTTGTTTTTGTGTCCCTGTAGTCTCCTCTACATCCAATATCCTACCCATACCTAACCCATGCTACCTTCCCCCCTTTATCCCTTAAAAAGTGGGCCCATGTCCCTAAAAAAATATATACCCTTTCTCCCTCTTCTCGATACTATTTTTCCCTCCCCCTCCACTAGCTGTGCTTGCAGTGGAGTGTCTCTGCACATGTGAATGAGCATGTTACATACACACTACTGGGGTCATATCACTGAATTGACATTGTCCACATATTACGTGACCTGTGGTATATCTACCAGTGAATTGCCTGCATATGCATGTGGCATCACTCCTACTAAATTAGAGACATTGCTCTACTTCATCTGCAACATCTGACCCATACATGCCCACATAAAGAATTCTTCTGAACCAAGTACATCATGTATGAACTAGGCTTATTAGATACAGCACAGGATTAGTTAAGACACCCTGGAGCAGAAACAAGTTCCAAGGTCATTTGGTGTTGCTTAAACTGTACAGAAGTGTACATCCTTAGGGAGATGTACATCTGAATGCATATATACCCATACATGCACATGTACACATGCATACACATGCACAGTAGCTGTGACATACTACAACAAAGTACAGTCCAAATATCTCCAGTTAGTTACACTTACCTGGAAAAAGCAGTGGTCAGTAATAGACATCTAAAGACTGAAGTGTTCATATTCATCTCTGAAATATTTTTTTTATGTTGTTTTATTATTATCTGGTTCAGTTCCCAGCTGGGGTGCATATTATGTAGATATATCATATTCTTCCTGTGTGCATATGAGTTTTTAATTGTTGTTTTGTATTTTTGACTGACATCACAAAGATATGTCATTTGGTGATTTAGTGGTCCAATATGTTACTCATAAATATGCATACAGTGCATGTGCGCTTGCGTGCGTGTGTGTGTGTGTGTGTGTGTGTGTGTGTGTGTGTGTGTGTGTGTGTGTGCATGCGCGCATGTGTGTGTGTGTGTGTATGTGTGTGTGTGTGTGTGTGTGTGTGTGTGAATCTGTGCATGCACGTGTGTGCATGTGTGTGTATGCATGCGTGTGTGTGCGTGTGTGTGTATGCATGTGTGTGTATATGTGTGTGTGTGTGTATGCAAATGTGTGTGTGTGTATGCATGTGTGTATGTGTGTGTACATGTGTGTATGTGTGCATGTGTGTGTGTATGCATGTGTGTGTGCGTGTGTGTGTATGCATGTGTGTGTGTGTGTGTGTGTGTGTGTGTGTGTGTGTGTGTGTGTGTGTGTGTGTGTGTGTGTGTGTGTGTGTGTGCGTGCGTGTGTGTGTGCGTGTATGGGTGCGTGCATGTGTATAGTAACAGTACATGCTCCAGCTCCTAACAAAGCATGTGTAAAATGAATCTCAGATTACTGAGATTCTGTTTCTTTGAATTTTTATTTTCTGGCAGATCTTTTTCTTAACCTAAAGTAGCCATAACAAAGTATGAAATAAAATTACAATATTTATTTATCTATGTTTAACAATGATTTAAGTAGCTTCTTTCTTTGCTGAAGTACTTTTCAGCATGTATGAAAAGTGAGTCACAGCACTTTTTACAGTAAACTGCAGCTGTGAAGTGACTGTGGTGCCTAGAATTACTACAAACCAGAAGATACAATAAAAACAAATCTGTAATAGTTATACTCAGACCAGTGTTAATATACACATATATAAATGACTAGACTGGTGCTTGTGACAGTTTACAATTTTCTAGAATGTTTCCATTGTCATTATTTTAAAAGAAAGAATGAGGTAAATACATAATTACAGTAATTAAATATGTTTTAATGTGACAGCATGACTCCATTAAAGCTGTTATTTTGAATATATTTGAAGTCACAATGAACAGAGTGCTGAACTCTAGAGCTGAATGCATTAATTTGAAGACTGCGGCCTATTTTTATGTTACATTAAGTATTGCAAGGAGTGTTTTTACGTGCACCATCATTACAATTTGGGACTTTCTTTAAAATTGTGTCAGTTGCAAAAAAAAATTAAGCAAACAAATTTGATTTCTCAGCTTAGACACTCCTTTCTTTACTGATTTGTGAAAAGATTATTCATATCATTGCAAATGATTGACAGTTAAATACAAGCATAGCCCCCGTGTTACTGGGGGGCCCAACCACAGCAATTTTTCTTACCTTGAGATTTTTTAACATGTCTGTCAAATCAACAAAAGCTAGTACAGCAATTTTGTGTACTTAATAAACCATATGGGTAATAACGTGGATTTATATCACCTTTAAAACTATATAAAAAAAGATATCTTCGATTATAGTAACAGTGCTTTGTCAAGCAACAGGCTTCACAATTCCATCAAATATTTTACCCCTGACATAGTACCCCTGGCTTAGTTAAACTCTGCTAGTGGACATTCACTCCCCTAAAACTAATAACATCGACAACTTTAGGTACTTGCAATACCCATGACTGCAAGAGAGACCCCTTAATCATCCTTGACTGTGTGTGGGGACCCTACAGAAACTGCTACTGGTTGGAGAAAAATGAGGAGAAAAAATGTATTAATTTCCTATTTATGCTCTTTCCTGTGAACAGGTTCGTTAAATGACCCTGTTAGGATAAAGATGATAATGAACATAAGCAAGGTAAGCACTAGAGAGATCAGCAATCCAGAGTGACTGAGATCAGTGCAAACCTTGGATTTTTAAGAAAAGCTGATGCTTCTGATCTTAAGAGATGGTTTTCTTTTTCAGAGAATTTTATAAACACTGACAGAACACCAGCTGTTAAAACTTTCAACTTCTTTGCAGAAGAATTCAGTGCAATGTCTATAATAGCAGAATAAAAGCTCAAAATCATGAACAAGTTCTAAATATTACTCTAACTGAATTAAACAGTTAATAGTATAACACTTTTGCAACAGCTTTCATTTTTTGGACAGTAAGTATAAAACTCTGATGTCTGGATTTATTGACTGTCTGTAATTCTGAATGATTTACAAGCAAATCAAACTTTTTACAAAGGATAGAGCAAAACTATGAGAAAAGTCAGGGAAAATAAATAAAACTGACTTACCCTGCTGGGTATCAGTAAAAAAATGTAGCTAACAAGTAATTATATTTCAAAAGTAATGAATAAAATATATAACAGAACATTCAGACATTTAGATCTTCTAAGAGTCTGGGGGCCCCACTCCCCACACTGTATATCTGGATACATGGGGGTCCCCTAATCATCCTTGACTTTGGGGGCCTCACAAAAGCTGTTGCCTGTTGGGGAAAATTAGAAGGAAAAAAATGTATTAATTTTCTGATTACGCTCTTTAACCTGAACAGGGGTGTGATATGACCCTGTTAGGATAAAGCTAACAATGGCCTCTGCTCTCAACTGCACCCATTCTAAAACCAGCTCTGCTCAGATGTGTGTGTATATGTGTGTGTGGGTGGGAGGGGGGGTGTTTATTACTTCTTTAATTGTTATCACAGTCAAACCTTAGATGTGTGCACATGAGGTCATTATAGTTTGTGTTTGGGCTGAGGACAGTGTGATCACTGTTTCTTTTATTTTTCTCACAGACTTCAGAGGTATACAAAGAAGGTTGCTATAGTTTGTGTAGTGGAAGTGTACTGTCTATGAGCAACAAAGTAGAATACATTAATTGTTATTTTTTTCACTTTACTCACAATCACACTTCAGGCATGTATGCAGGTAGCTGCCTTTGACAGTTCGGGTTGAGGAACAAGGAGGCACCTATGTATATGCATGTCAGCAGTCATCTGAAATACATGACTGCAGACATTTTAACCTCTGCTTTCATCCCATTCTAACACCAGTGGGATGCATAGGCAGTCTTATTTAGGAGGTTACCCCCAGAACAAATTACTTGCGGAGGAAATAAGGCAAAAAAGTTCTTCTTTTACTACTTTAATAGTCCACAAAGACACAGCAACACGCCAACCAGGAACACAGCAAAATCCACAGGAAAATCAAAAGCACATGAATTTTAGTCACTTCCTCGGATGTAACAGAGTACATACTGAGGTTTCTGATCACTATTTAGGAGGTTAGGGAGGCAAGCAGTTCTAAGATAAGACCTGTGTATCCAGACAACAACTGGCCTGTTGGTTTATTGAGTTACTGTTTTGTCATCTTTGAACATTAAGCCTTTGGTACAACTTATGTCTTCATTGAAAGAAAAAAAAAATAAGACTGAAATTATTTTCTTACTAGTGATTTTGTTTAGGCCACTATTGGTTGGGAAATTTTCTAAATTTATTTCAAAACATGCATAACCCACTGCTTCTGGGGGCTCTGGCTTAACTGACTGACATTTATTAAATGGTTACTACTGTGCTTACTTGGTCAGGAAAGGTGTGTTGAAATGATGCAAGAAATACTAAAGCTGAACAGCAACAATTTCTTTCCTTAATCAAAATTTCTGTTCAAGCCATCACTGGATGAAAAGGCTGTGTAAAAAGAAAAAAAAATTAAATGCACTTCAGAGCATATAGGAAGTTATGGCTCCTCAAAAAAACTGAAGAGCAAAGCAAAATGTGAGAAAAGGAAGAAAAAAGTAATGTGCATTGTACAGGTAGCCCAAGATGGGGAGAAAACAGGGAAAGACTGGTGTGTGTGTGTGTGTGTGTGTGTGTGTGTGTGTGTGTGTGTGTGTGTGTGTGTGTGTGTGTGTGTGTGTGTGTTGGGGAGTTGGTTGAAACAGAAGGCCGAGGGCACCATTTCACAAAGTCTAGACCTGTACATAGAGTTGCTGCAATGTATCATTGGTGCAACTAAATGCCATTAACTTTAAATGTCCATTTATGAGATGGGCCCACATAGTGTTGTACATAGGCCTGCTGTAATTAAGAGCACTGCAACTACAGGTCAGTCTGTGATTACTATCCATAAACGTTTGCAGCATGAACTAAAAAGGTTGCTTAGGAGGGTTATCAGTGACAGGGTGATACATAGACTGGAACTGCCTAGGGGGACCCCAACTTGACATCTGCTGGGGGCCCCCAAAATGCTAACACCGGCCCTGAATACAAGGCAGGTTATATTTGTACATTCACTGTTTGAGAAGGGATGTAACAGCAGAAATTGTATGCAGTACCAAGTGTTAAGTTTTGTTTGAGGTTGGGTTTCACATCTTAGAAATTTTTGTCATTCTGAGCTCACCACTTACACATAGGAAACTTTCTGTTTATTCATGGCCGATGATTGATGTTCAGAATGTCATGACTGGAGAGTCTCCAGCATCTTAAAATGGTGGATAGACTCACAGGAGAGCATGAAAGAAACTGCTTGCTGCATTTTAATAATTTTTCTCTTTTTTCCAAATATATACAGATATTTATACACACATACAGATAATGGAGTCCGGCATTTGATCTCAATGCAGGTTTGCTGACATCTGTTTAATTGGCCTTATTTGGTCGATATATGCAGGTAGTCAACAGGTGAGTGGATTGAGGGGAATATTCCAGGGACTCAAACATCTACACTACACAGATAGGCTAAAAGCCCTGTCCCTCTACTCAGTCTCCTACAGACTCCTCAGAGGTGACCTCTGACTAGCATATAAAGCAATCTCAGACCCCACCCTGATGGAACTGCTGCATGTTCACAAATCAAGCTCCACTTGAGTAATCCACATAAGCGACCTCATCTTGGTCTGTGGCATCAATAGGACATGTTGGCGGGACAGATTTGTGTTCCAGAGACTCCCCCTTTTGTGGAATAGACTCCCTCTCCACATAAAGCAGAGTACCTCATTAAACCTTTTTAAGTGCAACTTAGATGGGGAACAGATAATATACCCCGGAGATTCCACCTGTGTCCCTGCTGGACAGTGGCGTAGGGTGCTGACTTGCTGGAACATGGATTAAATTCTTGGCTAGGCTTGTAAGGGCGTCAGGGCCAATAGTATAGTAACTTCCTATGATTCCCTTTCCCCATGGATTTGCGATCTTCAAGGTAGTATATAAAATTAAAAGTGAGTGTGGGGAAATGATATTATTTGTGTTATTTTTCAGCATGCACCATGGTTATTTCTCGGTGCATGCATGTTAACATGTTGACATTCATTTTGTCGATTTACTGAGGTCGACATATGGGCTACTCAACATAAATGAGTAGATGTGTGTCTGTGGATCTATATATGTGTATATATATATATATATATATATATATATATATATATATATATATGTATTGGGGATGTGGAGGCTTACCCTCACATTGGGAATGCATGGGATTGTCACTTTGCAAAACAAAATTATTTTTGTTTTTTGCAACCACAGGGTGTTGCTGTTTTGAATATTGAACTGCCAATGTTTAAGAAGTTTTGGGGTTAAATATTTACATACGAATTACTTCACACACACACACACACACACACACACACACACACACACACACACACACACACACACACACACACACCACACATATATCTGAACATAACTTAGTTACTTCTCTCTATATATAAATAATCTTTTTGGCATTAAGCTGTTTAGATTGTATAATGTGCATGTCCTGAGTATGCTTCATACAAGCATTTTATTTTGTAGTTTTCCAGTATTTCCAAGTTCTTGTTTTAAAATATGCACTAGTTCTGATGATGTAAAAATTCCCATTTGAGAGCATATAAGAAGAAAGAAACACATACTTTAATGGTATATAAGGACTAAAGCCTTAAAATATTCTTGTCGTCTAAAAAATTCTGATCTCTGGCTTCCCCCCATGTTTCTATTGCTGCATTTGCCTGTGCAAAGCTCATATACTCCTGAACTCCACTTTTTTAAGGAACAGAATGATACCGTAGTACAAGGACAAAATGATTGACTTCAACAATTGTCTAAGCTTCTGGTGTCATTTAAGGGGATCCAGTATCTGTCTGCCTGGGATGACATGGTTGACAGACCACGATGCTTTGCCAGAGATGGCCTGCTCCTGTCACCCCTGGGATTCCGGATACTGGCTAAGGTTCTTGCTGCCCCTTTAGTGCCTTTTTTAGGCAAGGTTCAAATGACACATTCACCACCGTTACAGGAACAGGCAAGCAAAAACAGGGTGATGCTACTCAATGCAAGAAGTCTAAATTTCAAAATGCACTCACTCGAGGCACTCCCTAAAATGGAGAACATCGATATCTGTGCAGTGACTGAGACCTGGTTCAAGGCTCCAGTGAGCATCCCTGCACTACCAGACTATAACTAATACCATACTTTTTGGCCATGTAACCTGGACCGGAACACCAAAGGCGGAGGTGTGTCCATATTAATTAAGGATATCCACACCTCCAGGCTAGCTGCTCAGCATAATGCATCCAAGGTTATCCAAGTGCAACTAACTCTGGGCAAAACTGCAATCCAAATTGTAGTCTGCTACAGATCCCCCACCATGCCCCAGGATTCGCACTCCTCTTTTCTTGATGTACTGGAAAATATTAAGGTTCAACCAAGTACCCTAATAATGGGCGATTTCAACTACCCCACCATTAACTGGGAAAACTACTCATGTACCATCTCCTTCACTCAACGCTTTCTGGAATTCATAAACTCCAATGCCCTGGATCAACTTATCCACACCCCCACCAGGAGTAACAATATCATAGATCTAGTCATTACCAACATGAGTGACCAGTGTTCCACACCTGAAGTCAATGCCTCATTGGACTGATCCAACCAAAATCTAATCAGCCTCGATATCCACATCCTGCCCCTACCCCCCCATTAAGGAAACCATGGTAAAACATTTCTCCAAAGCCAACTTCATGCTTCTTAAGACAGAAATGCTGAACTTCATGACACCCATGCAGATGGACAATACAGTTACAACTGCTGAATCCTACACAATTGCACTTTATAAGCACTTACACAAGTGCATGGATCGTGCTATCCCAAACAGAACCAAGACGCTATCCTCCAAAAAAAGGAAGCCAATCTGGTGGTCCCCTGCCATAAACAAACAATACAACAGAAGGAAGAAACTGCTGCAAAAGAGAGTAAAATCCAATGAGTGGAGGAGCTCCCTGGTCAGCCTCAGTAAGAAGCTGCGATCCCTCATAAAATCCTCCAAAGCTAGTTACGAAAAGAAAATCACCATTGATTCTAAAGACAACCACAAAGCATTCTATAGCTATGTCAAGAATCTCAATGGCAACACTCAGATCTACTCTGAGTTACAGCACAATGGCACTAAATATACAGACCCAACTGATATTGCCAACATCCTGGCAGATAGGTTCAGTGCTAACTTTAACCCCCTCTCACCCCCCTAAAGGGCCCATCTCTATACCAGAAGAATGCAAAGTTCCTGTAATCATGGCTGCACAGGTAAAAACCACACTCTGCAAAGCCAAGAACACAGCCTCCATGGGACCAGACAACATACCAGGCTGCCTCACCTCAGGCTTTGTGCCCACTGAATGGCACACAGCAATGGTTATTCCACTCTACAAAGGTAGAGCCACCTCGAACCCTGGGAACTACCACCCCATTAGCCTAATGAGCCTGGTCACCAAGGCCATGGAACGTATCATCATGGAACTAATAAACAAAGATATTGGTAATCTCCAAACTCTGGACCCCACCCAGTTCGGGTTTGTAAAAGGCAGATCATGTCTCCGAAATCTGATAGACTTCTTTGAAGCAGTCACCAAAGCCGTAGACAAGGGTAAGGTGGTACACACAGCCTATCTAGATCTTGCCAAGGCTTTCAATGCCATCCCCCACTCTGGAATTATAGATAAACTCACTAAACTAGATATAAATCCCTATGTCACAAGATGGGTTGCCAACTGGCTCACTGACAGAACCCACACTGTGAAAGTAGCAGACTCCAAATCCGACATCAAACCAGTGACAAGTGGAGTACCACAGGGTTCAGTCCTGGGTCCTCTCCTCTTTGGTATCTACTTCTCTGAAGTACAGGCTAACACAGAATGTCTTTGGCTAATGAAGTTCGCAGATGACTGTAAACTAGGAGCCATAATCAAAACACCTAATGATGTGGACATCCTACAAAAGGGCCTCACTGAGACAGATGCCTGGTGTCAAAGCCATGGCCTCAAGCTCAATGCCAAAAAGTGCATTGTCCTCCCCCTTTTGTAAAAAATCTCTACCCATGAACTACAACATAGGCGGTAGTATACTTAACACTGAAAGTGTAATATGTGACCTTGGAACACAGGTGGACAGTAGTCTCCCCTTTGATAATCACATCGCCACTGTAGTCAGAAAATCCTTCTACATGGCACACCTCATCACAAAAGGTTTCTCATCCAGAAAAAAAGAGGTCATTGTTCCCCTCTACTCATCACTCATTAGACCCACTATAGAGTACAACGCCCCTTTTGGTATGTACCTCACAAGACATCTACAACAACTGGAAAGGCCACAGAAATACCTCACAAAGAGGATTACTGGCCTCAAACAGATGCCCTACGCAGACTGTCTCAAAAAACACCAGCTTTACTCCGTCACATATCACCTGCTTAGAGGCGATCTCTGCCTAACTTACAAAGCTATGTCAAGCCCAGAGCTGTTGGACATGCTCCACTTAAAGAAATATCAATCCCTCCGAGCTACATGCTCTAGGGACCTAAACCTTGTCACCACAATAAACAGAACATGCCAGAGGGATAGCTTCCTGTCCCAGAGACTCTAGAATAAACTACCTATCTATATCAAACAAAGTTCTTCATTAGCACTCTTCAAGAAAAATCTTGATGATTGGATGGGAAATAGGAAATTCACCCCGGGGATCACTTCTGTGGCTCTGCTCGACAGTGGCACAAGAAAATAATTTTCTTGGGTGGCAAAAGCCAGGGTACTTTTTTGGCTGGGCTTGTATAGGCCCTAGGGTTGATAGCCTAGTACCTACCTATGAACCTATGAACATCAGAACTTCCATTTTCTTAGTTGTTTTCTTTGTTTAATAAAATTACAGCAGCGGAGATATATACACAAACACATGTGTGGCATCTGGGCGCTCCTAAAATAAACAAATAAATAAATACATTGAACAATGAGGCAAAACAAAACAACTGCACATAAGCAAGCATGAGCAGCAATATTACAACCACATTGCCTATTTGCATACTTTATAAGGAACTGAAAAAGAAAAAAAAAACTACATGCAGTCAATTGCTTTATGTTTTTCATTTACTTATTCATCAACTGTGTATGTAAACTGGTCCTCTGCAGAACCTCTTTATACTGTTGCAGGCCAAAAGGACAAGGGAAAATAAAATCTCTTCATATATGAGCAGTTTAGTACAACCAAATAACCTGCATGCTTCAGTGAGTAAAAAAAGAGTATCTAAGGAAAAACGCCTTGATCACAAAGACAGCAATACAGACTCCCTAATTTAGTGACCTGAGGTCAGCACAGCATTCTACTGCTGCCAACTAGGCAGGCAGCACAACAAAAAATCAAACTGGACAGCCATATTGTTGCATGTGAACTCTTTGCTAACATGGCAGGGAACTGCCTGATTATGGAAGACCACATGACATGCTCTATACAATTAGCATTATGGGTAAGAAGTATTTAATGTGATACTAATAAAACAGATGTATAATCTTAACAATGAGGCATCTTTATTTTAATGCTTTCAATTTCATCCCCAGTACCCTAGATGTGCGATGTAAAACTTAAAATAATAAAAACATATTGCAGGTTTCAATAATCTCTGTGTAGAGCCTGCACAGAGTATATCTGTGCAGATGGCCACAATGTGCTCTTGTCAACACACAATTCATATTAATTATGCACACTGCTCCTAAGTGAGATTCTGTGGCACATCCCAGTGGTGTTGGCCACGAAACCTCGTAGAACAATACGGATAATTAACCCATGTACAGGATAGCACTGATGGTCCGCCCCCATGCCCCTCAACATTTTAGAGCAAGAAATCTGTACAAAGCCATGAAAAGTGGGGCAAAGGCCAAACATAGGGACATAAGGATGTATTGCCCTTGTAAACTTAGAAAGTTGTCAGAATAAATGGTTATGCATTAGCATGCATCTTCTGAAGAATATGAAGTCCGAAATGAAAACGTCAATCATTCTTTAGTAACTTCCATCCTAAATGACTATTACAAAACCACAAATTTTATGAGGAACACCACAAAAATATAAGCCAAAACCCTGATAAAAATACCAGAACTAGGTATGCTTGTACAGTTTGGCTTTTCCTCCTATTTTTTTTAACTTTGCTATGTTTGGGCAATGCACTGTGACATTTGGCTATGCTTACCTCATTTGCACAATGACCATGCACATATCACACATAACCCAGACATCCAAAAATAGAAATCGAATGCTTTCAATTGCTATTGCTCAGCACTGCTGTGCATCACGCAAACCTGGTAAGCGAGGCTGTACTACATGCATGCCATCAACTTAACAATGAATATTAAGACACATGACTACATGTAACAAATCCTGGGGCAACATGTGTTGAGGGTTAGACTGGAGTGCAGATCATCCTGGGTTCTAGTCTAGGGTATTCAAACTTTATTTATACTGTTGTGAATTTGCAGCTTATACAAATAAAGTGGTACTCTAATGAAATAACCATGGAATTGCATTGTTGAAAGTTATTTTCTGATACATTTGAAAAAGGTGCACGCTGCTTAGCATCAAACAAACCAATACACTTGTTTAACCATATTTGCATTATGGTAAGCAGCAAACAGCTTTTTTGAATGTATCAAAATGTAGACAGTGCACACTGTCAGTAAGCACAGCTGGTGAGAGAGTATGATACTTAAAGGTGAATTGGTGGGAATTGCACTTTAGACATTGAGCTTGAACTTGTGCAGATATGCCAGGTGTAGGAGAGGGAGTGTAACTCAGAGCACAGTGCCGGGGTGTCCAGGATTCCAGGTTCTTTATTGGGCTCCTGGTTAATCATTGACCCCGAGTGATGCAGGAAAACTATACTTGCTTGCAATATAAATCTGAAGCCTGGGATAGTTTGGCAAGACCTCTTACCAGTGCAAGTGGTATCTCGCTCACTTGGAAACAATGTCATCACAATTATGACAACCTTCCCCGGAGGAAAAGGGATACCCTTGATTGGTGGATCAGGGAGTGCCAGGCAGGGAACACCACAGAGATGTGTATGTGTGATTTACATCTAGTACTTGTAAATATTCAAGCTGAATATGGTAAAAACTGGTATTCATGATGCTGTTTTCTTTTTCCCTTTTTCAACAGCTACAGAAGAGAGGGTCTAGAATGTGTGGTCCCATGCAAGGCAATTGGCCAGGATGTGAAAAACGCATGGTAAGTTAGCATACTTATATAAACTACTGTTATTACAGCCTTAACCGTTATAGATGGATTAGTTGCTATATCATACAGCTGTATGAACTTGGGAACTTACCTGAACTCTAATATCAAGTCTGCATGCATTACTCTGTAGCATAGCTTTCAACTGGGCTTATTTCTGCTGAATACCCAGATTTAAGAATCACTGTTTTGGTCTGTTCATTGTAAGATTCATGGCTGTCTGACAAGTAATTTATACTGAAGTCAATAAATAATGAGGGTCAAAATGTATGTTAACACAAATCCTATGCAACTATCCATGTGTGTAAGAGCAATATTTGAAATATGTTCATAGTTATGGGTCATTGTACACCTATTATTTAATCATATATCAAGATGGAGAGGTATGGCCTGTAACGCAAAGCAAGAGTTGTACATTCTCAGATAACAGTCAACATGAATCTATAAAGTGTAAAAGGAAAGAGTGCTGCATTATGTTGTATTCCAAAAGAAAAGTACAGTATTACAGTAGTCACTGCTTGTGGGTTCTAATACCACTCTCCCCGAATTTAATACTCAGCTGATTAAAATACAGTTTTAGCTTGTCATTAATAAAAATGCATTACTGTTTTCTAATCATCATTATAGCATTTGATGTGCAGACCTCTAGACCTGTGTCTTGAATGGCCTGTCATCAAGTGTAATCACTGTAGATGTATTCCAAGTAATAACAAAAAGTCTTAGCAGTTATTGTTAACAGTAGAATGTAACAGAATAGAATAAATTAATTATAAAAAAAACTTTGTATATTAATTGTGAAGTTACTAATGTACCTCTTTTTTTCTCTCACCCCAACCCTTCTCTTCTTTTATTTATTTATTTATGGATTTCTTATTTTATTATTATTTTTATTGTTATTATATTATTATTATTATTATTATTATTATTATTATTATTTATACAATCACATTTCTTATATTGTTTGGTATTACTTCTTATGTTTTTTTTATTATGTATAATTTTATATTTCTTTGTTGTTAAATCATTTTTCATTTTTATGATTTATCATTCTGTTCTTAATTATATTATTTAAAACTTAGGGGGCAGTCCTGTGGTCCCCTGTGGGAGCAGAGGCAGAGGTGGTGCATACATCACCTAAGAGCAGTTGTCAGGTGTGGTGTATAGGATTGTATACCAGACCATGGCCACATGCCTATGCAGGATGGACTCCCTGCTTTCCATCCTGGTATGGCAGACCAGCTGTAAGCACAGATATCAGCCACTGCAGCCAGTGACGCAGTGATGGGACAGTGCTGACAGTCCAATGGGTGAGGGCTTGAGTCACACTTTTACTGTGCTGACCTCCATGACCCCCAGTCCCACCCCAACCAAGATGCCCCCCCTCTTGTGTCCTTCATCAACCCTGTCTCTTGCCTTATATGTCTCGTCTGTCTGCAAATGCTTCTTCACCTTCCCAAATAGCCCTCCCCAGACTTGCCTATATCCCTTCCCAAACATTCCACTCTCTCATGGAAAAAAGGGCACCTGACCTCAAAAAATATATTGTTCTATACATATCTCTCCAGCTCACATATGTGTCTAATTGACACAGTTAAATTGGTCCAATTGGCTTCACAATGAAATGATGTTTTCACCCCTTTCTCTGGAGGTGACAGTCCAAATTCAGCTAATAATCTCTATATGTGCTCAGTTGTTACTGTTGAAGAAATAGAAAACTCTGGTTCTTACCTACACCCTTTTCCACATTCCTGCCTTCCTTTCACTTTGTTTTTCCTCCTGCCTGTTCCCCATTTCACCACTTTCCTATATTTCCCATTTCTTTTCTTTAAAGGATTATTGAGTGCACCATCGCAATGCAATGGTAATCAGCAGTAGTATCAGTGAATGTATGTAAAAGTATCATATACACTTGTATAAATTATGTAAAAGTATCATACACACTTGTATAAATTATGTAAAAGTATCATATACACTTGTATAAATTATGTAAAAGTATCATATACACTTGTATAAATTATGCCAACACTGTATTTCAAACCCAGTGCCATCCGACTTTATCAACAATGCATTAACCCATCAAGCCACAGAGTCAGTTAATTAGCAGATGTATTGTAAACAATCAATACTAATTGTCACATATTCTCAATAAGCCATGTTTGCACAATGCTGCTGGCAAACCTGATAAAATATTAATTAAATAATAGGAACATACCTATCTACTTGGTAGAGCAATACATCTGGACAAAGCCATACACAACGGGGGGACAAAGGGCCATTACTAAAATGACATGTAAATACTGATCCTACAAACTTAGAAACATGATAGAATAACAGGTATTTAATTATTAATTGATTTACTTAAGTAGCAGGTGTATGCAACAGCACTTTATTTTGCAATTGTCTATACAATGTGTAAAATGCACCTGCTACTCACCTGACTTTGTGGCACTACCTGTTAAATGCATTGATGATGTTTTATTTTTGGTTCAGGTTTTACTGGATTCAAATACAGGTGTATCTGTCTTTTCAAATACTTGTATGTGCACATCAAGATTGTAAATTGTGATATTTATGAATCTGTGTCTTCAGCTGTGTAAGCACTCAATGCAGTAATGATGAAATGTCTGGTGCTAGATGGTACTGGTATGCATACAAGTTAATAAACTCCTTTTTACCATTGCTGGACAATGCTGCACATCAAGCACCATAGTGCAATGATTCTTTAAAGAAAATAATTGGGGGAATAGAATAGTGGTAAAATGGGGAGCAATCAAGGGGCAAAATAAAGTGAATGGAAGGCAGGAATGTGAAGGAAGGGTGTAGGTAAGAACTATATCAATCCATTTCTTCAACAGTAGCAACTGCGAACATGTACAGGTTATTAGCTGAATTTAGACTGTCACCTCCAGAGAGAGGGGTGACAACAACATAACTGTGTTGTGATACCAACTGGACCAAATTAAGTGCATCAAGTGGACACATGTGACATGGAGAGCTATGTATGGGACGTTTTTTTTTTTGGGACAGGTGCCCTTTTTTAAGGAGAGAGTGGAATGCTGGGGAAGGGACATAGGCAAGTATGGGGCAGGCAAGTTGAGAAGGTGAGGAAGCATTTATGGCCAGACAGGATGCACAAGACAAGAGACAGCATTGGTGAAAGACACAAGAGGGGGGAGATTACCTTACATGGGGTGGAGGTGGGGGATTGCAAACCTATGGACATCACATTTGCTGACAGTGAAAATTGAGTCCTCACCCACTGGAGTATCATCACTGCCACCTCACTGTGCTGATGGCTGCAGTGTTTGATGTCTGCATGTCCTTGTGTTACTCAGGACAAAGATAGAGAGCAGTGTCTCCATCAGAGTAGGCGTGCACCACCACTTTTGTGGTGTACAATCCTAGAACTAGACCTGGCTCAGCTTGGGTGACAAAAATACCCCCTATGCCTCTGCTCCCAGAGGGAACTACATCCTCTGGGGCAGAACTACCCTGAGGGTCCAGGGGTAGTAGGGGGTGTATGCCAGCAGGCTGCAGCCCAGAAGTGATGGGCCTTGTTGCAGTAACCAATGGAAGGAGTTTAGGCGGACCACTGGGAAATGGCCTACCCTGCCATGCTGTAGCAATAGCATAAATACAATTGAAATCCCATAATGAAATAAAACATAACAAAATAATGGACAGAATAACATTAAATAAAATTTAAACATATAAATTAATATAAAAATAATACACATAATTACAAACACAATGAAAAATAATATGAACTGAAAATATATTTAACAGAAAAACAATAGAAAATTATGCATAATAAACAAAACATTGGTAATAAAAACAATTATGATAGTTAAAATATGATTATATACATAATGTAATAATAACAATACAAATAATAATAAAAAAATAAGAAATACATAAAAAAAAACAAAGAGAAGGGGTGGGGTGAGAGAAAAATAGAAATAACATTAGTAACCACACAGGTAATATACAAAATTTTCTACAAATAATTTACTATATTCTGTTACATTTTACTTTCAACAGTACCAAATGCTAATAAATACCTTTATTACTTTGAATACTACCCTGTTGCTAACAGAGACACACTATAGTTTAGATCATACCGCATCCAACAATCTTTCATGGGTCATATATTGCACATATACATGTTCCATGTACACTAATTACATTTGACAGCAGGCCATACAAGACACAACTATAGAGGTCTGCACTTCTAATGCTATCATTATGAATATGTAACACTACTGTACTTTTATTGATGACAACCTAAAACAGAATTCTAAAGAACTGTAATACTGGACTATTGTTTTAATTATCACACTAATGCATGCATGTTTTTGCTTTACAATGGCCAAATGCATACTCAATGGGATGCAAGTGTTTACCACAATAAGCTGCATTTACTCCTAATGCTAAAATAACAGCACCATTTGGAAGCACACTTATCACTTGCATCTCGCATTCTTCTCATTCATTCCTCATAGGTTCACACATTCAGCGCTCATTCTGCATTAGCTGTTTGAAAACGTAACTCAACAAAATACCCAATAAAGAACATATGCAGCTGCTACCTCCTATAAGCAGTGCCTGTAAGTGATACTTACACATGTGTGGAGTGCCATCAGTCCTATATTTCATGATCCAATGGCCAAGGGTATCCTTCTTCCTCATCCTGAGGTCTCGGTAGTGATTCCTATACTATCCGTCAGTACGTAGGGATACAGGTAATACTGGAGAGATCCTGGGCCAAACTATTCCATGCATCCGATTTGTAATATGATCGATGATAGTGCTCCTGTAACAGCCACTGACCATAATCCTTCACTAGGAGTCCAACAGACACGTTGGACTCCTGCACACCCCACCTTTGACACCTAAATCTCAGAACTTCTACCTGAGCACCAGCCATGTCTAATGCAGACAACACCCAATAAACCAAGGTATAAAGACCTTTTCTGATAATTGCAGTTATGATAGATACTGAGAACACACACTACTGGACTTTGCAACATTTGAAAATGGTGAGTGCTGCTTGGCATCACACAAACACATTTCCCCTGTTTGCAGGAATGGAAACAATAAAGTGAAGTTCATTAATACAGATATTATCATATCATTACATAGCTGACAATATTACTGGATCATCCATCAGGAAAATACTTATGATATAAGAAATACTAGGTCAACTGCTATAACTCAGGGTGACTATAATGTGAAGTGGGACACTGTTGAATAAAAGACAGATGTCTGCTGTATTAGAACCCTGGACCTTATCAGTGGTAGTCCTACACTCACAGCTGTTCCCAGTAGAAGGATTAAAGAATACATGTGCATGTTTAATTACATTGCTATGTAATACAAAGAGACACTGACTCTGACAACCCTCTTCTCCTAGTACATAATTCTTCTACTTTCAAGAAATGCATCTATATCAGTAATCTGGAATCCATGCTCTATCAAACCACAGTCAGTACTTCTGACAAAGAGGAGCCTGCCAGTGCAAACACCACACCACCCACTTCACATAGTCAAGCACAACACACAACAACCTATGCAGAGGTCCTCCATAAAACTTACCTAAACAGCAGAGACCTCCAAAGCACACTCAGAAACATTCCACACACAACACCAAACACATCACAGACAGCAGACAACACACCAGTGTCTCTCCAAACACAGCCCATAAGGCATAACAATAAACCAAACATACTAGTCATTGGTGACTCAATCTGAGACTCACAAATGTTCCTCTCACCAGGCTTGACAAGGGGAGGAACATGGTCAGTTGTCTGCCAGGTGCCAGAATCTGCCACATAATGCACACACTTAGATCTCTCCACAAAAGGTACAAGTATGACTCTGTCATTGTCCGTGTTGTTGTGAATGACTTGAGTCATACCTCCCTGGACTATATGAAGAGAGACATGATTGAGCTCTCGGAGTATGTGTCACAGGCAAGTATGAACCTAGCACTAAGCAGCATCCTACCTTCACCAAGAATGATACCACAATACCAACAAAAAATAGTTGACTTCAACAATTGCCTTAGTTTCTGGTGTCTTTCCAAGGGGATCCAGTATCTGTCTTCCAGGGATAACATGGTTGACAGGTCTTGATGTTATGCCAGAGATGGCCTCCACTTGTTATTCCTGGGATTCAGGACTCTGGCCAAGGCTCTTGCCTCCCCCATTGTGCCTTTTTTAGGCAATGTCCCACAGACAAATCTTCCTATATAAAAGATATGTCAAAAAGCAAATTGAAGGTCATGCTGCTTAACGCTAGGAGCCTTAACCTGAAAATGCACTCACTGGAGGCTCTGCTAGCACTGGAAGATGCTGACATCTGTGAAGTCATGGGAACTTGGTTCAAGACTGCGGAGATCACCCCTGCCTTACCAGGCAATACCTCATTCCACACATTCTGACCCCAAAATGAGGTCGGGAAGACTAAGGGTGGTGGAGTTTCTATTTTTATTAAAGACAAGCACACCTCCAGACTGGTTTGATACCATGATGCACTAGAATTACTTCAGGTGTAACTGACAGTTGGCAAGACACCCATCTAAGTTATAGCCAGCTATAGACCCCCCCCATGACTCCATCAAGGTACCCCCTAACACTCTGAACCTTGGTGACTTCAACTACCCCACCATAGACTGTGCAAACTATTCCTGATCTAATGGACTCACCCAATGATTCCTTGACTTCATCATTTCTAAAGCATTTGACCAGCTTGTCTCATCCCCCACAAGGGGAGATAACATTCTAGACTTGGTTCTCACCAACATGGGCAACTGCTGCACCACCTCATAGTAAGTTCTTCCCTAGTGAGATCAGACCATCGGCCTGTCTCATTCAAAGTTTCTATTTCGTCCCACCCCCACCCCCAGCCATAACCAGGCTAAAAAACTTCTCCAAATCTGACTACAACCTCCTAAGGGAGGGTATCAGTAGCTTCCCACCACCGCCACTACCACCCTCAGAGGATGCAGACAATTATGCTGAACAGTACACCAGTGCAGTATACAAGCACCTGTACAACTGCATGGACTCAGCCTTACCCAATAGGAGTAAAACCTACTCCTCAAGGAAACACAAACCTATTTGGTAGATATCCTCTATCACCAGACTTTGCAACAAAAGGAAGAAGCTGTTGCCTAAAAAAGGCACAAATTCTGAATTGGAAAACTCCCTTCTTAGCCTCAACAAGCAAATGAGATCACTAGTGAAAACCTCCAAAGGTAACTATGAATCGAAACTAGCCACCGAAACAAAGGGAAACCACAAAGCCTTTTTCAGTTATGTCAGGAACCTCCATGGGTAAGCCCAGGTTTGCTCTGAATTAGTTCTTAACTGTGCCACCTATACTGATCCTGATGACTTAGCCAACCTGCTGGCAGACAGGTTCAGAGCAAACTTCACTACCTTGTCCCCCCAAAGGCCCAGTCAACATCCCTGATATTTGTACCACACCTCACATCTCCATAGATCAAGTGTAAAAGGCCCACTGCAGGGCAAACTACACAGCTTTCATGGGACCTGATAGTATCCCAGGCTGCATTCTGCATCATCTCCAGCAAGAGCTAGCCTCGCCGTTGAGCACCCTATTCAACCATAGCCTAATTACTAGCTTCATTCCAGCAGAGTGGAGAACTGCCATTGTCATCCCTTTGCACAAAGGTGGTGCCACTACTGATCATGGAAACTATTGGGCCATTAGCTTGACAAACTGGACGTATAAGGGAATTTAAGTACCTTTTATCTGCACTTTTTTCAAATAATACAGCATTTTAATTGATTTATTTGTGTTGCATTGAATATTAACTGAACTGGAAGTCTTGACTCTGTTTTATCAGTTAGTGTTTGCTAGATTATATTGCCTATTAGAATTCCTGCATAGACTGTAATTGCAGTTGGGGATAGTCTCATTCATTGATATCCTGTTATTGCCTATTTAAGTGGTACATTTTGGAATATTTTCTGCTTAAAACCTGAGCTTTGGCCGGCTAAGATCTAGCTGTACTCAACTGGACATATAACAGAATTTAAATACCTTTTATCTCACTTTTTTCAAATAATACAGCATTTTAATTGATTTATTTGTGTTGCATTGAATATTAACTGAAAAGGAAGTTTTGACTCAGTTTTTTCAGTTAGTGTTTGCTAGATTTCATTGTCTGTTAGAATTCCTGCATAAACTAGATTTCATTGTCTGTTAGAATTCCTGAATAAACATAATTGCAGTTGAGGATAGTCTCACTCATTGATATCCTGTTACTGCCTACTTAAGTGGTACACTTTGGAATATTTTCTGCTTAAAACCTGAGCTTTGATTGGCTAAGATCTAGCTGTATTCAACTGGATATATAAGAGAATTTTAGTACTTTCTATCTGCACGTTTTTCAAATAATTCAGCATTTTAATTGATTTATTTGTGTTGCATTCAATATTAACTGAACTGGAAGTTTTGACTCTGTTTTTTCAGTTAGTGTTTGCTAAATTTTATTGCCTATTAGAATTCCTGCATAGACATTAATTGCAGTCAGGCATAGTCTCATTCATTGATATCCTGTTACTGCCTATTTAAGTGGTACATTTTGGAATATTTTCTACTTAAAACCTGAGCTTTGGCCAGCTAAGATCATTCTAGCTGTATTCAACTGGACGTATAAAAGAATTTAAGCACCTTTTATTTGCACTTTTTTCAAATAATACAGCATTTTAATTGATTTATTTGTGTTGCATTGAATATTAACTGAACTGGAAGTTTTGACTCTGTATTTCAGTTAGTATTTGCTAGATTTTATCACCTGTTAGAATTCCTGCATAGACAGTAATTGCAGTCTGGGGTAGTCTCATTCATTGATATCCTGTTACTGCCTATTTAAGTGGTACATTTTGGAATATTTTCTGCTTAAAATCTGAGCTTTGGCCAGCTAAGATCTAGCAGCATTCAGCTGGACATATAAGAGAATTTAAGTGCCTTTTATCTCACTTTTTTCAAACAATACAGCATTTTAATTGATTTATTTGTGTTGCATTGAATATTAACTGAACTGGAAGTTTTGACTCTGTTTTTTCAGTTAGTTCTCCACCCACCCTCCCTGGTTTTGTTTTGGTGTTAATGTTGGTGGCTTTGAAATTGCCCACCCCTCTTGTAAATTTGTGTTTGGATACTCCTTCTGGGCCCATCTCATTTGCTCACTCAACTGAGTGCAGTGAGATCATATTCTGATTTCAGGCACTCCTATTTTGTACAAAGCGAGCATCTGGGAAAGAAAAAAAAATTAAGCTTGTTTCCTACCTTTCCTGTAAGTGCTCTAGACTGTTTGTAGGCTTCTGAGCCCACAAGCCTTTCTGTGTTGGAGGGAAGCCTTCTAGCTTAATTTTGTTTCTTAGAACTAGCCAGTTTTCTATTTTCAGCACTCAAATCTGTTTCTTTGACCTCAGTACTTGTTCAGAACTCATTGTAAGCACTAAATAAGCTGCAAATTACTACAGAACTCAACTTTCCTCACTTGTGTAGAGGAAACAGTTTTTAGTACTTAATAAATAAGCACCTATCCAGGCATGTCTAAGGGTCAGATCCTGGTGATTTCTCCTGTCTACCTGATGAATCTGGGCATCTTGGGGCAATGCAGCAATTACCTCATGAACACAGACAACCCTCTCCTCCTACCACCCAACACTGCAACCTGTGAGAGATGCACTTATATAGCCAAACTAAACTGAAAGCAAAGCTCACTTCACCCAAGACTGGACTAGACAGTCAAGAGGAGAAGGTAACCACTTGCACCACATCACACTCATCACATAGTCCCTCAAAACCTACACCACAAAACACACACCTACATTCACGGAGGCTCTCAATAAAAACCTGCCCAAGCATCAGGGACCTCCAAAGCAGAAACACAAGCAAACTCCACCCCCCAACACAACCAAAATGACACATAGCCCACAAACTCAGTGTGCCACTCAACCACAGCCCAAAAGGCATAACGTACCCAACACTCTAGTCATAGGTGACTCTATAGTAAGGCACACTGATGTTCCACTCACCAGGCTAAACAAGGAGAAAGTTACTGTCAGCTGCCTGTCAGGTGCCAGGATCTGCCACATAATGCATGCACTCAGGTCACTCCACAACAAGTACAAATATGACACTGTCATTGTCCATATTGGTGTGAATGAACTGAGACGTACCTCCCTGGACTACATGAAAAAAGACATGAAGGAGCTCTCTGATCTTGTAGCCCAGGCAGGTTTGAACCTAGCCCTGAGTAGCATCCTGCCATCACCCAGAATGATACCACAGTACAAGGACAAAATGATTGACTTCAACAATTGGCTAAGCTTCTGGTGTCATTCTAAGGGGATCCAGTATTTGTCTGCCTGGGATGACATGATCGACAGACCACGATGCTTTGCCAGAGATGGCCTGCACCTGTCGTCCTTTGGATTCCGGATACTGGCTAAGGCTCTTGCCACCCCTATAGTGCTTTTTTTAGTCAAGGTTCAATTGACAAATTCACCACCATAACAGGTACAAGCAAGCAAAATCTGAGGGTAATGCTACTCAATGCTAGAAGTCTAAACTTCAAACTTCAAAATGCACTCCTTAAAATGGAGAACATCGACATCTGTGCAGTGACAGAGACCTGGTAAAAAGCTCCAGAGAGCACCCCATGTGTTACCAGGCTATAATTCATACCACAGCTTTCGGCCACCTAACCCGGAATGAAGCACTAAAGGTGGAGGCGTGTCCATATTCATTAAAGATATCCACACCTCCAGGCTATAATGCATCCGGAATTATCCAAGTGCAACTAACTCTGGGCAAGACCGCAATCCAAATTGTAGCTTGCTACTGACCCCCCACCATGCCCCAAAATTCCCACTCCTCAATTCTTGATACACTGGAAAGTATTAGGGTACAACCCAACAGCCTAATAATGGGTGATTTCAACTACCCACCATTAACTGGGAAACTACCCTTGTACCAACACTTTTGCTCAACATTTTCTGGAATTCATAAATTCCAACGCCTTGGATCAACTTATTCACATCCCCATCAGGGGCAGCAATATCCTAGACCTGGTCATTACCAACATGGGCAACCGGTGTTCCATGCCAGAGGTCAATTCCTTGTTGGTCAGATTTGACCACAAGCTAATCACCCTAGACATCCACATCCCGCCCCTGCCCCCACCCCCAATTAGGGAAACCACCGTAAAAAACTTCTCCAAAGCCAACTTCACACTTCTTAAGACAGAAGTGGCAAACTTCATGACACCCATGCAGATGGACAATAGAGGTATGACTGCTGAATCTTACACAAATGCATTTTATAAGCACTTACATGAGTGCATGGATCATGCTATTCCTAATGGAACCAATATGCTATCCTCCAAAAAAAGGATGCCAATCTGGTGATCCTCTGCCATAAACAAACTCTATAAAAGAAGAAAGAAACTGTTGCAAAAAAAGAGTAAAATCCCATGACTGGAGGAACTCCCTGGTCACCCTCAGTAAGAACCTGAGATCCCTCATAAAATCATCCTAAGCTAGTTATGAAAACAAAATTGCCACTGGCTCTAAAGACAACCACAAAGCATTCTATAGCTATGTCAAGAATCTCAATGGCAACACTCAGATCTGCTCTGAGTTACAGCACAATGGCATTAAATATACAGAACCAACTGACATTGCCAACATTCTGGCAGATAGGTTCAGTACTAACTTTACCCCCCCTCTCACCTCCTAGATGGCCAATCTCTATACCAGAAGACTGCAAAGTTCCTGTAATCATGGCTGCACAGGTAAAACACACACTCTCCAAAGCCATGAACACAGCATCCATGGGACCTGACACTATCCCAGGCTACGTTCTACACAAACTACAGAATGAACTGGCACCCTACCTAAGTACCATGTTCAATCATAGCCTCACCTCAGGCTTTGTGCCCACTGAATGGCGCACCACGATGGTTATCCCACTCCACAAAGGGGGAGCCACGATGGACCGCGGGAGCTACCGCCCCATTAGACTGACGAGCCTGGTCTGTAAGGCCATAGAATGTTTCATCATGGAACTCATAAACAAAGACACTGGTAATCTCCAAACTCTAGATCCTACCCAGTTTGGGTTTGTAAAAGGCAGATAATGTCTCCTAAACCTGATTGACTTCTTTGAAGCAGTTACCAAAGCCATAGATGAGGGTAAAGTGGTTCACACAGCTTATCTAGATCTCACCAAGGCTTTTGACACCATCCCCCACTCTGGAATTATAGATAAGCTCACTAAACTAGGTATAAATCCCTATGTCACAAGATGGGTTGCCAACTGGATCATGGACAGAACCCACAATGTGAAAGTAGCAGACTCCAAATATGACTTCAGACCAATGACAAGTGGAGTAACACAGGGTTCATTCCTGGGTCCTCTCCTGTTTGGTATCTACTTCTCTGAAGTACAGGCTAACACAGAAGGTCTTTGGCTAACAAAGTTTGCAGATGACTGCAAACTAGAAGCCATAATCGAAACTCCTAACAATGTGGACATACTACAAAAGGGCCTCACAGAGACAGCTGCCTGGTGTCAAAACCATGGCCTGAAGCTCAATGCCAAAACGTGTATTGTCATCCCCTTTGGTAAAAACTCTGTACTCATGAACTACCACATAAGTGGTAGTCTACTTAACACCAAAAGTGTAATAAGAGACCTTGGGACACAGGTGGGCAGTAGTCTCTCCTTTGATAATCACATTGCCACAGTGGTCAGGAAATCCTTCTACGTGGCTCACCTCATCACAAAAGGTTTCTCATCCAGAAAAAAAGAGGTCATTGTTCCCCTCTACTCGTCACTCAATAAACCCATTATAGAGTACAATGCCCCTTTTGGTATGTACCTCACAAGACATCTACAACAACTGGAAAGGCCACAGAAATACCTCAAAAAGAGGATTACTGGCCTCAAACAAATGCCCTAAGCAGACCGTCTCAAAACACTCCAGCTTTACTCCGTCGCATATCGCCTACTCAGAGGCGATCTCTGCCTAACATACAAAGCTATGTCAAACCCAGAGCTGCTGGACATGCTCCACTTAAAGAAATCCCAATCCCTCTGAGCTACATGCTCTAGGGACCTAAACCTTGTCATTGCAATAAACAGAACATGCTGGAGGGATAGATTCCTATCCCAGAAACTTCCCATACTCTGGAACAGACTACCTATCTATACCAAACAGAGCTCCTCATTAGCACTCTTCAAGAAAAATCTTGATGATTGGATAGGAAATAGGAAATTCACCCCAGGGATCACTTCTGGTGCTCTGCTCGACAGGTGTACAGGAAAATAATTGTCTTGGGTGGCGAAAGCCAGGGTACTTTTTTGGCTAGGCTTATATAGGCCCTAGGGCTAATAGCCTAGTACCTACCTATGAACCTATAAACAAGTCTGATCTGTACGGACATGGAGTCATTGGAGCATACTATTATGGACCTCATAAACAAGGACATAGGCAATCTCCAAGCACTTGACTCCACCAGTTCGGATGTGTCAAGGACAGAGCTTGCCTGTTGAACCTGGTTGACTTTGTTGAGACTGTCACCAAGGCCCTGGATGAGAGAATGTCGGTACATACAGATTACCTTGACTTGTCCAAAGCCTTTGACACAATCCCCCACTTGGACATCATCGAAATGCTAACACAAGTTAGAGTAAGTTTCTATCTCATTTGGTGGATGGCCAGCTTGCTCACCAATAGGACTGAGAAGGTCAAAATAGGTGCCTGTCCCTCTGACAGCAGACCTGTCACTAGTGGGATTCCCCCGGGATCTGTCTTGGTACCCTTACTGTTTGGCATCTACTTCTCAGAGGTCCAGGCAAATACAAAAGGCTTGTGGCTGACCACATTTGTGGATAACTGTAAGTTGGGCACTGTCATTGACTTCCCAGATGATGTTAACATACTACAAGAGGGTCTCAAAGCAACAAATGACTGGTGCCAAAGTCATGGCCTTAAGTTAAATGCAAAACATTGTATTATTATACCATTTGGCAAAAACATGGGTGCACAAATTGTCAACAATCTCACATTCGACCATCATGTAGAGGCAGTGGTCAGAAAAGCATTTTACTTGGTTCATCTTATAAGTAAAGGGATTACATCCAGAAAAAGGAAGTTATTACTTCTCTGTACTCCTCCCACATTAGGCCAATAGTTGAGTACAAAGCCCCATTTGGTATGTACCTCGCCAAACACCTGCACCAACTGGAAAGCCCACAGAAATACCTCACAAAGAGAATCCATGGCCTCCAACACCTGTCCTATGTGTACAGGCTCAAATGACTATCACTCTACTTGGTATCATACAGATTGCTCAGAGGTGATCTGTGTCTTGCCTGCAAGGCAATCTTGGATGCTGCCCTACTAGATATGCTCTATAGCCATAAGTCTAACTCCTCTTGCATTACCCATTTGAAAGGCCTAAATCTGATATGCGACATTAACAAAATCTGCTGGAGAGACATGTTTGTCTCCTAGCAGCTGTCCCATTTCTAGAATAGATGCCCATACAAGTCAAACAAACTACATCACTGACCCTCTTCAAGCGCAGCATTGACGAGTGGATGGAAAACTACAAACTTGTCCCAGGGGTTCTTCCTGTATCCCTCATTGACAGGGGCAACAGGTGCTGACTGAGGTTTCTTTTTTAGGGATAAACTCTTGGCTAGGCTTGTAAGGGCCCCAAGACCATTAGCCTAGTAACCTCCTGTGATACCATGATTAGTAAGATGCAAGTTGCAATCCTTGTATCAGAACGTAGGACCACGTGAACTTCAGGCCAACACTTACCATCTGCAGGCACAAGGGAGTTTACATGAAAATCTACTACATTAATATGGATCCTGAGGTTCTTGCTGTTACATGCAGTGCAACAGCGCTTAGCAGGTTTGCACTATGCAGACTGATATTGAGAGAATACATTCCACTTCTATTTTTAGATATGTGGGTCTCACCTGCTACCTGGGTGGTCCACTTCTACAGTTTGTGGACTACTGCTGTCCACACAAACCAGCTGTGCATATGGCCAGCAACGTGCAAACAGTGGCTCCAAATACAGAGATAAAAACAAGTGATGATAGGCAGAATATAAAATCAATGTATCACGCACACTGCTAGACTATGTAACTACAAAGGAAATATCCCCACATAGTTCTACAATCCAATTCGCTATCGGATGCACATGCCAAACACATGATGGGTGCCTTAACCCTGTGTTTCAAACATACACCTTTGTAGCAAGCAGCAACAGGCATCCAGCACCATACCTCGCAATGTCTTAGAGCAAGGAATCTGGACAAAGGCACAAATAGTGGGGGGACAAAGGCCTAAAAATAGGGACACTCTTTAAATATTGCTCTTACATACTATGGAAGTGGATAGAATAATAGGTTATGCATTAGCGTGACTTTCCTTAAGGATACAGATTCTGAAATTCAAATGTGTGCCATTATTTCCTGACTTCAGTCCTCAATGATTTGTCAGTGATTTGCCAGAAAACCACAATTGTATGAGAAACAGACCAAATATATGAGTCCAACATCTGGACATTCTGTGAAAATCTGTACAGCTGAGAGGGATGTGCAGCACACAATCAAATGAAAATAATGTACAGTTGTAATAAAATATTGCATGTGACCTGTACATTTAGTGAAATGTTTCACTTTTACTATACTGCACTTACTGATTAAACACGCTGTTGTGATGTTGGCTTACAAATATACAGCACTGTTTTACATGTCTGTGTTTCTTCATCATCATCACCATCATCAGCCCCCCTTTTCCCATTTTTTTCTACATGGGGTTGGGGTATCGTGTTAACTGTCGCCAACTCTTTCAATTCAATGCCACACTCCTGCCTTCTCCGACACTCATGCCTGACTATTGCAGATCTTCTTTCACACAATCCATCCACCTCTTTTCTGGATGTCCTCATTTCCTCTTACCTTCTTTCTGTCTGTCCCAAATCGTCTTCACAAGATTGTCTTCTGCTTTTCTGCATGTGTCCAAACCACTGTAATCTGTTCTCTTTGATCTTTTCTGCAATTAGAGCTATTTAAGCTTCTGCTCTTATGTCATCACTTTTTCATCTGTCCCACAGTGTGCATCCTACCACCCTTCTCAGGCACTTTAATTTCCATCACCTCTAGCTTTTTCATCTGCTGTACCTTTACTGCCCAGGTTTCTGTACCATACAGTAGTACTGGCTGCACCACTGTCTTGTACACCTTACTTTTCAACTTCTTTGGCATTCTTCTGTCATAGACTACACCTGACACACTATGCCAGTTGGCTGCAGGCTGCAGCCCCTCTGATTCTGGCTTTGACCTCTTCATTCAGACTTCCCTTTTCCTCAACCACCCCTCTCAGGTACTTGAAGCTATTTACCTGTTCCACTATCTTCCCTTCTATCTCTATTCTCAGCTTCTTCTGATTTCCCCAGTTTTTTGCCATTAACACTGGCTTATCTGTGTTTAGTTTCATCCCATGTGCCTTCAGTTTTGCATTCCATTGCTCTATATTTTGCTGAAGTTGTTGCTCAGAGTTTGCCTGTAATGCCACATCATCTGCATATAGCAATTTTGTTGATCTGCCCCCTCCAACCTGTTTTCCAATGTAGTTCATCACCAGTATGAACAGCAGTGGGCTCAGAGCTGAACTCTGGTGTGCACCCACTCCCACTGGGAAACCCCTATGTGAGGCCGAACACTGTTCGTACTTGAGTAATTGGGTCCTTGCATATAGCCTGCACTAATTCTACCAATGTTTCTGAAACTTTAAACCATTGCAGTACTGCCTAGATCAGCTTTCTTGAGACCATGTCATATGCTTTCTCCAAATCTAGGAATGTCCAGTTGGACTCTTTCCTCATCTCTAACTTCTTCTCAACTATCTGTCTAACTGCAAACATCGAGTCAGTTGTCCTGCATCCTGATCTGAATCCTAACTGCTCATCTCCCATCTTACATTCTACCACTCATCCATTTATCAATCACCCTCTCTAGAACTTTTATGCAATGTGATAGGAGTTTGATTTCTCTGTACTGCATACAGTTGTAGCTGTCCCCTTTGTTCTTGTACACTGGCACATGTATGCTTATTCTCCAGTCATCTGGGATACACCTTTCTCTCCACACTGATATTAGTACCCTCAGGAGCCATTTCTCCCCTATCTCACCCAGCATCTTTATCATATCTGCTGTGACCTCATCCGACCCTGCTGCTTTCCCCGACTTCATCTTCCTTAGTGCTGTTCTTACTTCTTCTAGGGTCAGCTCCTCTTCTTCTTTCATCGTAGACTGTTTCTTGGGCAGTACAGCTTCTGTGGGGTTTTCTTCATTCAGAAGCTGCTGGAAATACTCCTTCTATCTGCCTTTGATGTCCTCTGGGGTGGTGAGCAGGTTGTTGCTGGCATCCCTTATAAAGGGTGTCTATCTTCTTTATCTTTCTGTCTTTGCCTTGCAACCTGATATAGTTTCTTTGTGCCCCTTACTGAGTCACTTTCCAGAAGTTGGTACAGTGCCTCCGATGCCCTATTCTTTGCTATTGGAACTTCTTTCTTAGCTTCTTTGTTAGCCAACCAGTATTACTTCCTAGTCTGGTCAGTCTTTTCTATCTCCCATTTCTTCCTGCACTCCTCCTTTCTTCTGATGGCTTCCTGGACTTCTGCATTCTACCCCAGCTTTCCTTATGTACCTTATTTCCATACCTGACTCGGTCACATATCTTTTCTGTTGTCCTCACACATGCTGTTTTTAGGTGCTGCCATTCTTCTTCAACTCCACCTATTTCCTCCTCTTCTTGGGGTGCTAGAGACCTGAGTAATTCCTTGAACTGTTGTTTTCCTCTCCAGTCAACTAACAGGTCTTCAGCCTGGTCTCTGTTGACCTTAGAGCCTTCTCTGACTACTGCTTGCAGCTGATTGTGGCAACTAGTGGTTTATGCTGACTGTTTCACTGGGGATCATTTTACAATCATCGATTCGTCACCAGTACCTTTTCCTTACTAGGAGGAGGTCTACCTGAGTTGCATGATAGCCACTCTTGCATGTGATCTTGTGACTGTCTCTCTTTCTGAACCATGTATTGGCTACTATTAAGCCATTTGCTAGACAGAAGTCTAGAATGGTCTCTCCTTCTTTAATCCTGCTACCTCACCCATGTGGACCCATGCAGTCCTCATATCCTGTTCTGTCTATCCCAATATGTGCATTCAAGTCACCCATTATCAACACCATTTCATGTTGTCCTGCTTTATCTAGTAGGTCCTGCAACTGCTGTCTGAATGCACCCTTTTCCTCACTATCACAATCCTGCTGCGGGGCATATGCTGAGATTATGAATACTGCCCTATCATTACACTGGAGTCTGATAGCCATGAGTCTGTCACTAATTTTGATATCTCTCACTGCCTTTTGAAGCCTCTCTCCCACTATAATTCCCACACCATTTATAGCCTGCCCCTCTCCTGAGTAGTAGACTCTGGATCCCAAGCCAAGTGGGTTTGCTGCACTGCCCTTCCATCTTGTCTCTTGGATACATAAGATGTCCAGTCTCCTCCATATCATCATGTCATCCACTTTGAAGCTGTGTCCCGTCAGTGAACCCACATTAAGTGTAGCAATTCTTAGTTCATGTTTGGCAGGTTGATTGGTTTTATGTCCAGCTTTCACTCAACAGAGCTATCCCAGGTATCCCAGGCTGAGAAACTGCACACCGGATGGCCAGTAGCTTATTGACCCAAGGCTGCTGGGGTTTACAGCAAGCACACACTGGCCACAATTAGCATGGGTCCCTGTCATAGGTCATTCATCAGTTATCTATCCAGTAGTCTGGGACATACTGTGTGTACACCATTTAAAATCATTGCATTTACAATGTCAAAGAATATTAACTGGGAATAATATAATATGAGGCTGCCAACTACGGAAAGACAGGTTGGATGTCACAAGCAAGCACTGACTGTTCTTCAGGGGTGGGGGAGCAAAGATATGTATCTGCTATGGCACTAACAAGACTGTGTTAGTCTAGTTACCCCTACATGTCTGGTGTCCTGCCTGTTGTATGATTTAGTTATGAACTGTTATCTCCAATGCATCCCTAGTTCAGATTTATAGTGATGTCAGATGACAGTTTTAGCCTCCTAGGTGTTGTTTCAGTGTGCTATGGCTTGTATCATAGCCAATGCAAGGACTTACTGAGCATGGCTATGTCTGCCTACAACCACACCTGCTGCTGGTTCCTCCCCTGAATCATCACTGGCCTCTGGCTGTGGTGACCTTGGCATTGTCGGTAGGATGTGTTCCTTGTCCCCTTGATGATCCTGCTGCAGCTGTTTCCACTATATTAACCTGGACAGCATAGCACATACCATGAGCACTGAGAGACATGTCAGTGGATTGTAATGGAGCCCTCGGCCAGAGGTATGTAGGCAGTGGCACTGTGAGTGCAGCAGGTGGAAACCATGCTCTATGGCATGACTGGTTGGACTGTGTCTGATGGGTTTCCTCAGCCATGACTCCAGTGCATAGCATACATCTATACCTACTTGAGCCTTGGAGATATCCCCCATAGCACACACCTGGGGCAGTTGGGGAATGTGGCACATATGGAAGTCGTGCTAACTGCAAGGGTTGCCAGCACACCTATTCCATATGATTTGCATGACAGTACACATGACTTGGCAGTTGTTTGAGTGGTAGAGCTTATGGTTAATGTAGACCCTACCCTGTTCCCCAAGTATTGTTCCTTGTGCACATGTCTGTGATTCATGGCACACCTTACTGGAGAGTAGTGTAATATATGTTACAATTGTAGCATACTTGTGATTCGATCCTCAGAAAGTATATTAAAACATATGTGCTCTCTGCCATGTTGTAGCATAGCATGCAGGAATGTTTGGAAGATCCTGCATGCTGATGCCTATGGCACACCAAGCATGTCCCCTGGTAGTCTCATAATGGTACCTGTGGCTAGCATACTAAGTTAAAAACATACCTTATATTCCACTGGGATGTGATCCCTATGTTTGGCACTATATTTGACTCAAGGCTGCCAGAGGTTCCACAGTTCCTCTACTGTGTTATTGGCCAGCAAAGTCTTCACCCTCTCTGTCTATGGCTGTTGGCAGCAGCAGCATTGGCATCAGCCTGTAGCATACACAGATGTAGCAAATTGTAGCTGCTACTAACAATCTGTCTGTGGTTACATTGTATCTGTACAGCACTATTTCCTTACTGCACATATAAGACAGGGCATGGTGTCTACTAGGTCCATAGGTTGGTACTAGGCTATCAGCCCTAGGGCATACATGCCTAGCCATAACAATTCCCTGGATATTTCTTCCCACAATATTTACTTCCCTGGACCCCTGTCTAGCAGGGCAACTGAAGTGATCCCCGGGGTGAATTTCCCATCCAATCATCAAGGTTCCTTTTGAAGAGGGCCAAGTATGCGCTCTGCTTGACATGTATGGGCAGTCTATTCCAGAGTAAGGGGAGTCTCTGGGTCAGGAACCTATCCCTCCAGCATGTTTTGTTCATTGTGATGACAAGATTTAGATCCCTGGAGCGTGTGGCTCTGAGGGATTCGGATTTCTTTAAGTGGAGCATGTCCAAATGCTCAGGGTTTGACATGGCCTTGTATGTTAAGCAGAGATCACCTCTGAGTAGACGATATGTGACAGACTATAGCGGTCATCATAGGGCATCTGCTCTAGGCCTGTGATTCTTTTAGTGAGGTATTTCTGTGGCCTTTCCAGCTGTTGCAGATGTCTTGTGAGGTACATACCAAATGGGGCGTTGTACTCTATAATGGGTCTAATGAGGGATGCGTCCAGTGGGACAATGACCTCCTTTTTTCTGGATGAAAAGCCCTTAGTGATGAGGTGTGCCACATAGAAGGATTTCCTGACTGTTGTGGTGATGTGGTTATTGAAGGTGAGACCACTGTCTACCTGTTCCCCTAAGACTCTCATCACACTTTCAGTGTTTAGTGTACTACCACCTATGTGGTAATTCATGGGTACATGTTTTTTCCCAAAGAGGATAACTATACATTTCTTAGCATTAAGATTGAGCCCATGGCTCTGCCGCCAAGCATCTGTTTCTCTAAGGCCCTTTTGTAGAATAACCATATCATTTGAGGATTCAGTAATGGCTCCCAGTTTGCAGTCATCTGCGAACTTTGTTAGCCAGAGTCCCTTAGTGTTGGCCTGTACTTCAGAGAAGTAGATGTCAAACAAGAGCGGTCCCAGGACTGAACCCTGAGGTACTCCACTTGTCACTTGTCTGGAGCTGGATTTGGAGTTGGCTACTTTTATAGACTGGGTTCTGTCAGTAAGCCAGTTGGCAGCCCATCGATTGATGTAGGGATTTATGCCCAGCTTAGTAAGTTTATCTATGATTTCAGAGTGGGGGATGGTGTCAAAGGTCTTGGTGAGGTCCAGATAGGCTATGTGGACCGCATTATCCTCATCCACAGCTCTGGAGACTGATTCAAAGAAGTCAATCAGGTTCAGGAGACAAAATCGGCCCCCTCAAAAACCCACACTGGATGGGGTCCAGTGTTTGAAGGTTGCCAATGTCTTTGTTTATAAGTTCCATGATAATGGGTTCCATGCCCTTGCAAATCAGGCTCATCAGACTGATGGGACAGTAGTTACCGGAATCCAAGGTGGATCCACCCTTGTGGAGTGGGATTACTGTAGCTGTGCACTACTCAGTGGGCATGAAACCTGAGGTGAGGCTATGATAAAACATGACACTTAGGTGAGCTTTGGAGAATGCAGTTTCTACCTGTGTGGCTGTGTTTACTGGAATTTGGCAATCTTTTGGTATTGAGATGGGCCCTTTAGCGGTGAGGGGGGGTGATGTTGGCACAGAATTGATCTGCCAGGATATTGGCAATATCCTTGGGATCAGTATATTTAATGCCATTCTGTTGCAGATCAGAGCATATCTGAGCATTGCCATTTAGATTCTTGACATAAGTATAGAATGCCTTGTGGTTGTCTTTGGAATTTGGCAATTTTATTTTTGTAACTTTGGAGGATTTTATGAGGGATCTCAGCTTCTTACTGAGGCTGGTAAGGGAGTTTTTTGCATCCTGGGATTTTCCTCTTTTCTACAACCATTTCTTTCTTCTGTTGTATAGTTTGTTTCTGGCAGGGGATCACCAGATTGGCTTCCTTTTTTTCGAGGACAGCGTCTTGGCTCTATTTGGCATGGCATGATTCATGCACGAGTGGATGTGCTCGTGCAGTGCCTTAGTGTAGGATTCAACATTTGAACTTTCAGCTCTCGTCTACATAGGTGTCATGAAGTTTGTCACTTCTGACTTGAGTAGCATGAAGTTGGCTTTGGAGAAGTTTTTTACAGAGGTTTCCTTACTGGGGGGTGTATGATTCGAGTTACCTATTCCAGGGACAAATACACTGAATCTGATGATGATGGTAGCCACAATGAGGCACAGCCAGGGGTTGCAAAGGGTGACTCTGACACAGAGATTGACATCCAGCAACCACCCTTTATTATCATTAGACGCAGCCAGTATGCCTACACATACCCAGTCCACTGAGGACATAGATATTAGATAGTTGGAGGGTGAGAACACTGACCAGTGAAGTGTGGCTTCTACTGTGGCTTCACTGACTGTTGACACTGGCCATAGCCAAACTGTTGGCGAGGTGCCCCATAGGAGGATTTATAGGGGTGCTCAGAGGATTCCTGCTGTCCATACACAACCTGTTGCAGGTGTCTCATCATATGTCACTCGATGTATGTTTAGGGCCGTCATTAAGGCACAGCCACATTCAGAAAAGAAGCCCAGGAGGATCAGGAGGATGCTGAAGATTATTGATGCAGCAAACTCTGCGTCATCATTGAATGTCACACAAACTCTGCGTCATCATTGAATGTCACACAAACTCTGCGTCATCTTTGAATGTCACACTGACACAAACAAACTCTGCATCATCATTGACTGTCACACTGACACAAATGTTCTACCGGAGGTGCTGACAGACAAACAACTGGTGTCAGAGCCATGGACTAAAACTAAATGACACGAAATGCATAATAGTATCCTTTGGGAAGTCACCTATCCCTGGTAACTATCATATTGACAACACACCCTTTAGAGCTGACCCATTAGTCAGGGACTTAGGGACACACATAGATAGTAATCTATCCTTTGATCATCACGTGTCTACAGTGGTGAGGAAATCATTATATGTTGTGCAACTTATAAACAAAGGTATGGCTTCTAAGGAAGTCATTGTCCCTCTGTATTCGGCATTTATCAGACCTGTCATTGAGTACAATGCCCCCTTTAGGTATGTACTTAACCAGGGATATCCAACCACTTGGAACGTCCACAGAGGTTCCTCACTAAAAATACAGGGCATAAGTAATATGTCCTATGCTGACTGCCTCAAGGCCTTATTCCTCTATTCTGTCTTCTACAGGCTTTTAAGGGAAGATCTATGCCTGGCATACAGAGCATAGTCAGATCCCACTCTGATGGACCTCCTGTGTATCCACAAAACAAACAGTACCATAATTACCCATGCTAAAGACTTAAACCTTGCCTGTGATATAAATAGGACCTGCTGGAGAGATAGGTATGTATCCCAGAGACTACCCTATCTATGGAATAGGCCCCCCATCCATGTGTAGCAGAGTTCCTCCCTAACCCAATTCAAGTGCAACTTGGATAACTGGATGGGAAATCGGAAATTCATCCCTGGCTTGGCACCTATGTCTCTAATGCAAATAGGTAATCTGTAAATGTTTCATCTCCCAGGCCCATGCTTACACTAATCAAGGGTGTCAGAACTTGTCAGAGATTTGGGATGCATGGCTAGGCTTATAAAGGCCCTTGTGGTCATTAGCCTAGCCTAGTAAACACCTATGAACCTATGAACATCTGTGACTGCCTCCACCATGTTGTTGATTCCCTTGATTGGTTGAGTGACATGTTGGAGCAGGATGTGTCTGTGAGGGAGTGCAGTGTATTGGTCATGGAATGCACATTGTCTGTGATGTATGTCATAGTGTACATTGAGGTCCCTGGAATAGGTAACTCGAATCCCACATTACTTATGCATGTGCAGCATTTTCATCCCATTTTGGCCACAGATAGCCCTGTAAGGCTTACATGATCTGCCTTAAAGCTATCTATATGATACTGCACACAGTGACAGCTATGTTAATCTCCCACGCCTGTTAAGTTGGTGCAGGTGTCTGGTAAAATACATATCAAAAGCAGGATTATATTCATTAATGTGGCTGATGAGGAATGAGTATAGGGGATTGCTAACTTCTATCATTATTGATATAATGCTGTTGCTAATCAGATGTAAGGTGTAGAATGTCTACCTCCCCACAGTAGACCCAGGTTGCAGTCGATATGTGTTCCAATGTCTATCAATACAAAAGTGGGGAATAGTGTATTCATGGTTATTTTTTAATAAGCAGGAACATTTATTATTACCACAGGGTATGCTGAGGCATTTCTGTGCAGTTCATGTAACATCCATGGCTTTGTCAGCAGTCATTAGTGTCACAGACCTTTGTTTTGTTCAGGACTTTTGAGACATATATGTCAAACCTGAGGGACCACAGCACATAACACTTCTGTTACCACATAGGTGACATGGCCGCTGCTTGAGGTGAAGTATCACACTGTAATTGAATGTTGTTGGTCTGTAATCCCATTTGCAAACTAACTGGTAACATAAAGATTTGATATTCACCTTGGTTAGTCTCCAAATCTCCAAATGTGGGATTGTGCTGAAGGCCTTGGCCAAGTTACAATAAGATGTCTGCACATCTTTGACTTGGTGTATGTCTCTGGTCACAGTCTTGAATCCCACCAGGTTTTGAAGCTGCAAGATACTGTTGAGAATATCTAGTGTTTGGAGGTCACCTATTTCCTTGTGTCTGAGATGCATGCAAATTGTAGCCATTGCCTTACGGCACAGGTTGCATAAAGTTATGGTTCTTCAACTACACTTGTATTTTTCCAATCATCCTTTGTGTGGTTAGAAAATGGTCACTGTATTTCATTCATTGTGAACAACAGCAGTATTCAGACTATGGTTGAATATGGTGCCTATGGGAGTAGCTCACTGTTGAAGCACATGAAGAACACAGGCCAGAATGCCTTCTGGTCCCATGGAGACTGTGCTCCTAGTCTTGGAGAGGGCAGTAATAACTTCATCATTGTAGATACCACAGCTTGGAGGTGATGTCGCACACATGGTTTGTAGTAGGTTTGGTGGTGGCAGAGGGGACATTTTTCAGGCAAATGTGCCTGCTAGCAGATTTGGAAGTTACACTAGGTCAGTGTGTGTGCTACCATACACAAATGGACCCAAATACATCTGAGTTATATATATCAGTTTGCAGATGTACATGAAGAAAGCCTTATTGTTATCCCAGGATATTTTGTTGTGTAAATTATAAGGATAGTTGCTCTGAATGTTTTTAAAAGTCTCTTATTTGCATGTTTATGCTCAGGTGAGTTGCCTTCCAGTCCTGGATTCTTAATGCAGTATTTGTAAACAGCAGCTTCTTTTACTTGCTGTATAATGTAGGAATGACAGATATCCACCAGTACAGTTTGTATTTTCTGGAGGAACTTTGTTTGAGCCTATCAGGCACAGCTATGTGTATACATTTGTGTAGATGTGTAGACAGGACATCAGGGAATAAGTTACTATAGCTGCAGGAACCAAAGTGGAAACAGTTGCAATGATTTAACATTCCACCAGCGGTAATGTTAATCGTTTGAACCTTGCTGCATTTGGTGGAGTTATTGGAGGTGTCATGATTTTGGAAGACAGCCTTTATTGCAACCGTTTCCACTTTGGTTCCTGGTGCTTGGTGTCGAGTGTGTATCTATAAGTTACTATAGCTGTCAATATCCTTTGTGGACACTATGTCTTGGAAGTAGTTTAGACCATCCCTTAGGAGGGTGTAGTTACCTTGAATGATGTTTGTGAACCTGACTCATCCTTTGGGGAGTTCAGTAGCTATATCTACTTTAATACATACTGCCTTATGGCTGGATTAACAGTGCAGGCACTACACATGTGCCATTACATTGTTCACTCATTTTTGTTGAGGTAGAGGTCTGGAGTATGAGATAACCTTGTGAGGTATTGCACTATTTCTTCTATGGCATTTCAGTTCACAAACTCCAGGTAATATTGTGCAAGTGAGTTTGTTGTCCTATAATTATCCCGATCAATGGATGAACACTTTCACTCACCCCTGTCTGGGTTGTTTTATTCTACTTTAATTGTTCCATGTAGTAATATATAGACTGTGTGGCCTTTTGTGTTTATGGGCGGTGACCTATTAATCGTGATAACATGAAGGAGTTTCCAATCCACATTATGCTGAACATAGAATAACTCCATTTAGTTATCTTATCTAAACAGTCTTGAGGCATACTAATCTTCAATGTAAATAGATACAACACCTCATGTGGTTCACACAACTTCCATTTGCTGTCTGGATGTTTGGAAGGCATTGTAGCCTTGCAAATGCCAAAGTACTTGCTGCAACCTTGAACCATGTTTCTGTGACTGCACAGACAACAGCATCTTTACTGCAAAGAGTGCTTACAGAGAGTGCAGTTTAAGATATGAACTCCTAGGGTTTAGCAGCATGGCCCTCACTTTGTTGGAGGTGTACATTTTGACATTAGTTATTCTGCTTTTGTGACCATGCCTAATAAAGGGATTATGGCAAGTCAAGTTGCTTAAGTCTGGCAAAGGAGCCTGCTCTGTCCACCATGTCATCCCACACTGACAGGTACTGTATTACCTTAGAATGACACCAGAAACTTAGGCAGGCTCAGAGAATATGTTGATTTTTATATAGTGGTATCATCCTAGGCGACAGTATAATGCTGCTCAGACATATGGACATGCATGGCTTGGACCCATATTTAGATAGCTCAATCATGTCTGTGTTTGTATATTTCATATAGTCATGTCTCAAGTTGTGCATACCGACATGAAGTATGCTGGATTAAGAGTGGGACTTGGTGTTGAGAGACTTGATTGCATGTGTGCTGGGATGACTACATCTGCCACACAGCTGACACTAAACTTATCCTTGTTTAAGCTGGTGAGTGGGACATCATTATGTCTCGCTATGCAGTCAACTATTATGAAAACCTTTGGGATACATGCCCATTGCCTTAAGCACTTCTATGGTGAGATAGTGGTGATTATATTTCTTATGTGTATTGTCTGCTTGTAACCTGATTGTGTTTAGGATGTGCTTGCTATTTAGGTTGGTTTGTGGGAGTACCTTTGCACATGATTGTTTGTGCTGGATGCATATTATGAGTAGAACTCAAGGTGTGTGAGTGGACAACCTGTTTAGTGTTACCCTTCTGGAAGCAAGATAGCACTGATTCCAGATTCCTACTATAGGTGGATATCTTGAAAACAGTACTTCAGTGATGCAGGAGATACAGGCTATTCAGTGCACATGAGGCATTATCTGCACTGAGTCAAAAACTCATGTCAACTATGCTAGCAGGGGAAAGAAAGGGGAAATGAGAGGTGATAATGGGAGGTTTGAACCTGGTATCTGCATAGAGAATGCAAAAAGGAGGGGTATATGTGATCTGACTGCTATTTTTAGGTGACTCATCTATTTGGTGTACATTAAGAGGTCCTTCATAAGGTGGAGCAATGCCTCTGTTATTGAGAAATAAGTGAGTACATTGCTGCTTGATATGCAACAGAGGTTTTGACACCTAGATCTGCTCTGCTACATAGAATTATCTGTTGTTATTTGAAAGCAAGTGCATTGATGTTTCTGCATGTATGAGGGCAAAGTGTTATAGCCTCTGCACACAATCCAGAGCAGGTAATAAAAAGACACACTGTTAAAGCCCAAACTGAGCCCAGACACACTAACCTTCAAATATATACTCCTACTGTACACTCCTGCCACAAGTGTACACATCAGGTTTCTCCAAACACAGATGTCATAGTCTTCTTCCTATTCTTTTGGATATTACCATTAGGGATTGCCACAGCTGATCATCTGCTTCCATTTCTACCAGTCCTCTGCATCTTGCTCTGTCACACCAGTCACCTGCATGTCCTCTGTCACCACATCCATAACCTTATCTTAGGCCTTCCTCTTTTCCTGTTACCTGCCAGCTCCATCCTTAGCATCCTTCTTCCACTATACCCAGCATCACTCCTCAGCACATGCCCAAACCAGCACAATCCCACCACTCTGTCTTTGTCTAAAAAACATAAGACATGAGCTGACATTCTAATATATGGTTAATACTCCTGTACATCCTCAACACACACAATGCTAATCATAATATCTGGGACTCTGCCAACACCTGTTATGATGCTTGTCTTTTAGTCAGTGGCACCATCTGAAAACCATATGACATATCAGATCTCATTACAATCTTGTAGACCTTCCCTTTCAGTATTATTGGTACCTGTCTGTCAAAAATCACTCCTGGCAGTCTTCTCCACCCACTCCAACCTGCATTCTCCCTCTTCTTCACCTGTCTTCCACATTTACCATTACTCTGAACTGTTGATCCAAAGTATTTATCATCATATGCCTTTGCTAAAAGTACTCCCTGCATCCTAACCATTCCTCTATCATCCCTCTCATTCACACTCATATAGTCTGTCTAGGTCCTGCTGGCCTTCATTCCTGTCCTCTGTAGAGGATAGCTCCACCTCCCAGGGTCTCATAAACCTGTTCCCTACTCTCCATACAGATCACAATATCATCTGCAAAAATCATAGTCCACGGGGACTCCAGTGTGATCTAATGTGTCCACCTGTCCATCACCATTGTAAATATGATGATTGTGTATACAATAACAGGAATATCACTGTCATCTGTCTTATATAGGATGACGTGACATCTACCCATCATCAGGCAAGTTTGTGACCATGGCCTGTTGTGACATATACCTATCCAATAATCTGATATTGCTGATGACATCAGCAGTGCCTGTTGAAGACAATAGAACAGTGGCCATTAGGCTGCTGTAAAATGCTCTATGTAACATCCATCAACAGCTCTTATACATACAGTTGACTGCAGTGAGAATAAAACCCCTAGCTATTAAAGTGTATGGACTACAGATCACAGTACTTAATGCAAGCACCACAGCACAAAACTAACTTTAACAGAACTGCATGTGATCTTATGGTACAAGACATCGGCAGGCCATGTGGAGGACAAGAGTTTGGAGGCCTGCCTTGACTGAACATTTGTGCAAGCACCAAAACAGTGCAAAACCATGGCTTTTGAGAAGTCAATGTGGGATACACACTTACACCATTCTGTATGGAGGCACACACACACATACACACCAAGTTGACTGCAGTGAGGTTAGAATCCCTAACTATATAGATTTACATACTACAGTGCAGAGTACTTAATGCATGCACCACAGCATACATCAGATTTTAACAGGACTGCAGGTGATCTTATTATAAATGACATCTGCAGGCCACATGGAGGACAACAGTTTGGAGGCCTGCCTCAACTGGATGTTTGTACAAGCACCAAAACAGTACAAAACCATGCTGTTTCAAAAGTCTGTGTGGGATACCCACTTACACCATTCTTTACAGACACAGACACATACACACACTAAGTTGGTTGCAGTGAAGATAGAGCCCCTACCCATCAAGGTTTACATACTACAGATCAGAGTACTTAATGCATGCACCACAGCACAAGTCTGATTTTAACATGACTGCAGGTGAACTTATGGTAGATGACATCAGCAAGCCACATGGGGAACAAGAGTTTGGAGGCCTGCTTCAACTGGATGTTTGTGCATGCACCAAATCAGTGCAAAACCATGCCTTTTGAGAAGTCAGTGTGGGATACACAATTACACCATTCTTTATGGACACACACACTCACACACACACAGACACTCACACGCACACACACACACACACACACACACACACACACACACACACACACACACACACACACACACACACACACACACACACACACCAAGTTGACTGCAGTGAGGATGAAATCCTACCCATCTAGGTTTACATACCATAGAGCAAAGTACTTTAATGCATGTACCACAACAGAAGTCTAATTTACACAGGACTGTAGGTGATCTTATGATGGATGCCATCAGCAGGCCACATGGAAGACAAGAGTTTGTAGGCCTACCTTGACTGGATGTTTGTGGAAGCACCAAAACAGTGCAAAATAACGCTGGTTAAGAAATCAGTGTGGAATATACACTTACACTGTTCTTTATGCAGACACATACACACACTAAGTTGACTGCAGTGAGAAAAGAACCCCTACAAATCTAGCTTTACATACAACAGAGCAGAGTACTTATCACATGCACACCAGCATAAATTTGATTTTAGTAGGACTGCAGATGATCTTATGGTAGATGACACCAGCAAGGCATGTGGTGGGCAAGAATTTGGAGGCCTGCTTCAACTGGATGTTTGTGCAAGCACCAAAACAGTGTAAAACCACAACATTTGAGAAGTCAGTGTGGGACACACACTTACACCATTCTTTATGAAGACAGACATCACACAAAGTTGTCTGCAGTCAGGATAAAACCCCTACCTATCTAGGTTTACATACTACAGATAAGAACACTTAATGCATGCACCACAGCACAAGTTGAATTTTAACAAGACTGCAGGTGATCTTATGGTAGATGACATCAGCAGGCCAAGTGGGGGACAAGAGTTTCAGGGTCTGCCTCGACTGAATGTTTGTGCAAACACCAAAGCAATGGCAAACCATGCCAAAGAGGTTGGGAGCCTGCCTCAAATGGATGTTTGTGCAAGCCCCAATACAAACGCAAACCATGCTATTTGTGAAGTCAGATTGGGATACACGCTTTCACTTTAGTTTATACACACATACGTACAGTTGACTGCAGTGAGATTAGGACCCATACCTATATACGTTTACAGACTACAGATCATAGTACTTAATGCACGTGCCATAGTACATGTCTGAGTTAAGTAGGACTGTTGGTGAACTTATACTAGAAGACATAACCAAGCCATATGTTGAACAACAGCTTGGGCGGCCTGCACAGTCACATTGCTTCATTGTGTCATCTAAGGTTAGTAGCCTAGCACATGAATACTGTTTAGTAGCCTAGCTGTGTAACCACAATACACTTACTGAATATAATTTGGTGGTTGCGTTTGGATGAGAAGGCCTGTGAACACCATTGACTGGCCCTGTCCATGAGAGAAAACACAATATTATATATTAAAACTTGTACAGTGGTTGATATATGTGTGTGGAAATATCAAGGTGACCCACGGTCATTGTGATTGTTCATGTTGTTGCTGGTGGGGAAAAAAATAGATGGTCCAAACCGATGCAAAGTCGTCACAAACAAGGTATATTTATTACAAAAGCCCACAGGCTAAAAATAAAACAAAGCGATGCACGAAACATGTAATTCACTGATATTGATTTAGCGCTTTCATCTCCTATTCAGGAGACTTCTTCAGAATCAATGTATCCTAACAGGTTTCATAATTTATACAATTTCAAAAACTTATTGCACTGTGTAATTGGCTGGCATTTAATTACCTCCTAAATTGAGGTTTCAAGTTTAAAGGCAGAATTCTGCCTTTAAACTTGAAACCTCAATTTAGGAGGTAATTAAATGCCAGCCAATTACACAGTGCAATAAGTTTTTGAAATTGTATAAATTATGAAACCTGTTAGGATACATTGATTCTGAAGAAGTCTCCTGAATAGGAGATGAAAGCGCTAAATCAGTATCAGTGAATTACATGTTTCGTGCATCGCTTTGTTTTATTTTTAGCCTGTGGGCTTTTGTAATAAATATACCTTGTTTGTGACGACTTTGCATCGGTTTGGATCTTTTGAGTCCTGGTAAAGTTTAAAGAGAGCCTTCATTGTACCGAATACAGTGTCCTGCATTTCAAGAGTTACGTTTTTGTGATTTTGGTTAAAAAAATAGATGGCTTGATAATATATGTACATATACTTATATTGTGCACTCAATTTGCAATGTTTCCACATGTAGTCTTAGGGGAGACATGGGGTCTGAGAATGATAGGGCACCATACCTCTCAACTACCCAGATTTTCACAGAATGTCTATATATCTGACTCATATTTTTGTTCTGTTTCTCACAATATTCTGGGTTTCTGTAAAATCAATGGCAATTCATTGAGAAATGAAGTAGAAACTAATGGCAGACATCTGAATTTCAGACGTCATATCCTTCAGAAAATTCATGGTAATGCAACGCCTGTTATTCTATCACCTTTCTAAGTTTTTAAGAGCAACATTTAAAAAGTGTCCCATTTTTTGGGCCTTTATCCCCCCATTATTTGTGGCTTTTTGTCATCTTTTCTTGCTCTAAGAGTATAGATATATTTATAGTGCTATAATGCGAGAAGCGTCAGATCTGCGCTATGGTTAACTAAGTGTACACGCATGCACATTTACCTTTTTTTTTTACTTGTTAGGTAAGCAGTGCACAAATGTGAGGCACACTGCTCACATTTGAGACTTACTATTATAGCAATAACCCACGCCTGGGAGTGGGTAATGCTTGATTTACCCACGGTTGGTGTGGTTTGGTCACGAGGATGAAGCCCGAGTGACCAAACAAAGCCAACCGTGGGTAAATCCAGCATTACCCACACCCAGAAGTGAGTTATTGCTATTATACAATGACATTATTTAAGAAAAAAAATAATTAATTTTCTTAAATAATGGCATTGTATAATGCCTCCTTGCTGCCCTTCCACAGCTGTCTGGTATTCTGCGGCAGTTCTGATGTACTGCACATGCATATGCCTACGCAGTACATCAGAGCTGTGGGCAAAAGCAACGGAGAAAGCAATATCTCCGTTGCTTTTTACAAACTGTTTTGCTATGTTAAATGGGTTTAACATAACGAGACAGCTTTAAAAAAAGAATTGTTTCGCTATGTTAAATGGGTTTAACATAGCGAGACAGCTTTAAAAAAGCAACGGAGCCGTTGCTTTTTTAAAGCTGTCTCGCTATGTTAAACCCATTTAACATAGCAAAACAGTTTGTAAAAAGCAACGGAGAAAGCAAGATCTCCGTTGCTTTTTGCAAACTGTCTCGCTATGTTAAACGAGTTTAACATAGCGAGACATAAAAAAGCAACGGAGAATCTCTGTTGCTTTTTAATGTCTCTATGTTAAATGAGTTTAACATAGCGAGGTAGGAAGCAACGGAGATCTTGCTCTCCGTTGCTGTAAAAAGAGTTATAGTAATGGAAAAAGTCCGGGCGACCGGACCTTTTTCCATTACTATAACTCTGATTTACAATGTGCACGCTGACCAATCAGCGTGCACATTTTTTGAATATTAATGGGGGGGTTGTTGTATAATATGTAATATATACCTGTTACCACAGCCCTCTCCTAGCTCTACTCCAGGATGGGATTTCCCAGTTACTAACAGAAATAATTGAATGTATCGTTTGTCCATGGTTGGCGATCTGACATAAATCCTTTTTCCTCTTTCACTGTTTCTGCACTGCTGTGTTCCACACAAACAGGCTAAGGCTTAACAAAAAGGTTTTATACATGCGGCACACTGTGAAGATGTAGAATTAAAAAAAGACAAAGTTGATAACAGTATAGGACACAGAGTCACAGTCTGTAAAACACAACCTATTGCTAGTACACATTCACAACCTCTACTTATATTAGGATTTGAACCCTCAACAGCTTTATCAGACAGGATGGCTGCCTTAATCTTTCTGGCCACAGAAGCAGCTTGCCAAAACTGGGGTCATTCATTACACAACCACCTACACAAAAATGTACACTGTTATACATCAGTTACCTAACACATACAGTGTATGATAAAATCTATATTATTGTCCTGACAATGTGCAGGATAATAATTGTGACAAACACCCATATACCATGGATTTGTAGGTAGCATAGAGGAGTTACTTTTATGGCAGTTAAAAGGGGACACTCCTGTTTTGTGGGGTGGAGAACAATAATGTTTATTATTAGGATACAGACAAGTCTGAAGTCAGACACTGCAATGTGTAGCCTCACTTTTTAACTTCTGGCTTGAATGATGTACCAGTAATCTGCTGCAGTAGGACTGCATGAATGTTTCATGCATTAGGCCTACTAATTATAAATGGAACATTAATAGTAAAATAGTGTCTGTAGTGACATGTTAATTTAATTTCAGTAGAAATACACCATTATTTTGTGGCTGTAATTGTGCAGTGGTTAGCATTGTCACCTCACAGCAAGAGGTTCTCCGGTTTGAATTTCATCTGGAGCTCCTTTTATGCGGAGTCTGCATGTCCTTCCTGCAGTCAAGTGAGTTTTAAGACATGCAAGTAGGTGTGTTTGTGCATGTGTGTGCCTTCTGTTAAGGTTGGGTGGCAGGGTGGCAACTCAACACCATAAAAATACTACATGTACGTGGAGTATATTGCAAGGGTCCACTGGATATATCTAGGTTCCTGACCCAGAGACTCCTCATACTCTGGAATAGACTGCCCATACATGTCAAGCAGAGCACCTCATTGGTCCTCTTCAAAACGATCCTTGATGATTGGATGGGAGATAGGAAATTCACCCCGGGGATCATGTCAGTCACCCTGCTAGACAGGGGTCTAGAGAAGTAAATATTGTGGAAAGAAATATCCAGGGAATTCTTATGGCTAGGTTTGCATAGGCCCTAGGGCCAATAGCCTAGTACCAACCTATGAACCTATGAACTTCCAATCAAGCCGCAGACCAGTGATCTGTTGTGGTGATCTCTAACTGGGAAAAGCCAAAAGGCATTGCTTTTACAAATACACCATTATTTACTTGCATACTGTACCAAGCTCATAGATACAAAGGATATACTATAATACTCTACAAGAACACTGTGTATGATAAGGATCTACCCTGCAAATGCAGTCATTGACCCCAACTGTAGTTCAGGGCTGACTCTGATGCAAGCAGTACACAGCCAATACATGGATGGGTGCAGAATGTGTGAGTTGCCTGCCATCATTTTTAATATATGTATGTCAGGAGAAGAAAGGTATTAGTCCCTAGGTCTCTAAGTGGTCAGGGACTGTACTATGTGTTGTCTCTTAGCCAAAGCAATGGCATATTGAGCATGCTTACATCTGCTTACATGGACAGCACATGAGGGTTCATCCTCCAAGTCCTCCTGTGACTGTGACTGTGGTGACCTAGGAATTGGTGGGGGGATGTGCGTCCCTTCCCCTTGCTGATCCTGCTGCAGCTGTTTCCACAGGATCAGATTGTGGAGCATAGCACATACTGTGAATCTTTGTGTACATGTGCGTAGACTATACTGCAGGGCTCCACTGGATATATCTAGGCACCGGAACCATGACTTCAGAAGCCCAAACGCATGCTCTATGATGTTCAAAGTTTGTACTTTTGCCTAATTATTGCATTCAGCTGTGGGTGTGTGTGCATTTCTGATGGGTGTCATCATCCACAATTCCAGGGCATAGCCAGCATCCCCCAGTAAATGGTCCAGTGGGATGTTCCCCCAGCAAACCTCTTGTACAACTAAGATGTCTTCCAGATATGGGAGTCATGATAACTGCCAGAGTTGCCAGCACACACATTCAAGATAATCCCCTGGGCATTGCACACAGTTTGGCAGTTGATGGAGTGGTATCCTCTTTGGTTAATGTAGATTTTAACCTGCTCTCTATGGCACGCAGTACTTCTTGGTAGTGCCCTAAATGGTAGAACCGTTACATATTGCTCTCCATCTCTGCAGGCAAAATGGGAAAAGTTGTGTGTTCACTGGCATGTAGGAGCATAGCATCCAGGAACTGGTGAAGTATCCTGGATGCTGATGCCTGTGACACCCCCATCATGTTCCCAATTGGTACAGTACATCTAGCTAATATCCTAAGGGCTACACATACCTTATTTTCCACTGAGAAGGGATCCCCTCAGTTGGCTCTGGCTCTGAGTTGAGGGTGACATAGCTCACAGAGTTCTTGTAATAGGTCCCTGTCCACCCTGCAGTGCTGTACAATCTCCACCTCATGTAGCTCCTGGAAGGTCACCCCTGGGCCTGAACACTCTTCTCCTTCTCAGCCTAGGCCTATTGTCAGCAGCACCAGCAGCACTGACTTCCGCATCTAGCACATACCGATGTAGAATAGCTGCAGCAGCCCCTAGCATAATCTCAGTTAAAATTTCCAGGTCTGTACTCCAATGGTCTTGAAGTATCAAGGGAAAATCAGAATGTGGGCTGCATGCATGCTCTATACATTTCTTGAGTAGGTTCACCACACGGGATTGGCTAATTAAGATGCAATTCACCTCACACACCATGTGTCTGTTGAAGCATGAGGGCATGCTGGTATAAACAGTACGCAAGAGTGCCAGACTTCAAACTTTCTTGCCTTTGAAGTCAAATGTTTCATCTCACCAGCATCTTTAGTATCAGTGGTCAGCTTAAGACTAGGCCTTGTGGGCAGGTAAGTACCAGGATGGAGATGATATTTTAATTTTTGACTAACCTTATCTAATGTCTTTCAGAAAAGGGGGGTGCATGTGTGTAGGAAAATACTGTACAAGGACTGCCACACGGCCTCTGTGTTTCTTCTGGCTGAAATTCAAGATGTACAATCTTGTGACTTTTCTGTGTCATTTACTCCTAAAGCTATTCAGGATAAGCGTAATAGCCATAGTCTTTTCCATGAGAGCCAGTAGCTGAAAGTCTTGGCCTGAGCATCCCTGGCTACCAATTCTTCATCATCAGACCCCCCCCCCCCCAGCTGAAAAAAAAGCTGGGTAACCTCTCACAACTTAAGTATTATTTCTGAATGGAGCCAATTAAAAAAGGCATATATTTTCAACCTATATGATTCTACTAAACTACCTGAATATATTGTAATTATCCCTATCCCATCTCCTTTATCCATGTACAAGGTTACTTTTCTTACTAATTTAACAGCTTTTCTCTCAGCATTCACTATCTCTGTCGTAACACTCTTAATTAATCTAAAATCCTTTACCTTACCTGTCACTTATCTTCCACTTCTGTCCGCCCTTATTTTCTTATCACTCCCTTTGACACTCAGCTTCTCCACAGTTCATCTCTGTCATTTGGAGGAACTAACACTATTCTACTACCACTTTTTCATCTAAGTATGTGATCACTTCTAAATCTCCCACTTCATCTCTCTCTCTGCTGTACTATGTTGTACTATATGCTTATAAATCTCCCTTATTACATGCTATACAACCTACAATATATTCAGCTCTCTTTAATCTCTGTCCATCTGAATCATTAGTGACAATTCTGTCAATCACTATAATTTTTATTTATATTATTTTTTATTTATTTTATATTTGTTTACCAGGAATGTCCAACTGGGCCACTGACCCATTTTCAGCTGAGGTCCATTCAAAACATTGTTATAAAAAGATTGAAAAAAACAGTATATTATTTAAATGCAGAAACCTAATTTAGATTATATAACAGTACATTATTTAAAGATAAAAACAGTACATTATTTAAACATAAAAGCTTAGTTCTGATCATATAACAGTACATTATTTAAACATAAAAGGTACAAAAATGAAAGTAAGTAGCATGTAACAATTTTTTTTCAGAAAATAAATAAAATGAATAACACATAACGGGAAAATGTGACTGTTAAACAAATGGGTAACGTCATTATTGGAAATATCCATAGATATTGTTAATTCTTAATTTTCTGTGATTATTTTTATTTTATAATTTGTTAATGTTTGATGTCTTGAATCTATTCAGTTTTTGTACATCGATAACCACTGTGCTTTTAATGGCATTCATTATGGTTTTATATTATATTCATAGTCTCTGTGGATCTTCTCTCCTTAGGCCTCTGATGAAAATGTTTTTTTTTCTGCCCATTTGGACTTTCTTGGTAGACAAATGCTAATAAATTAATAATAAATTTGAAAAAAGGAAAGTTGTTAAAAAGAGTCCAGGAGGGACATAATCATCCATTTCTTTATTGCAGTCTGAGACTGATGAATTCACTATGGATGTCTGATCTACCTGGACCCATTGATGATGCTCTAGGGAAGGAATTAAATGATAGGCTTCCAGCACATCCATTTATGCAAGAAGTTAGGCATCAGCCATATAACTGAAGGAGAGTATGGATATCTCCACCTCAAGTTTTGGTGAGATAAAAGGTAACAGGCTTGTTCTTGGAGGAGATTGGACCTCTTACTTCTCCAAAACTATTTGACATGAGGCACCAAAAAAATGCCATAAAAATAGGCACCTGTCTCCCCCTTCTTCCCCTTCAAATCCAAACAATTTGAATGGTTTATGGGAGGAATGATACAATTTTGCCCAGGGTCTATTTATGGCTTTTCAGTCTCTCCAATCTTCTACTCTCACATCCTTCACATTTATAGGTTCATAGGTGTGTACTAGGCTAATGACCACTGGGGGATTTTAAGCCTAGCCATGCATCTGAAATCTCTCACAAGTTCTGGTACCCTTGTTAAGTGTAAGCAGGATTTGGGTGGTAAGACTTCTGTAAGCAGGACCCTGAGAGATAAGCCATTTACAGGCTGCCTGTATCCATTAGAGACATAGGTGCCAAACCAGGGATGACTTTCCTATTACCAAGAAAACAGACCAAAAATCCAAAAACCAAGAAATCCAAAAGAATGCTCAGCAAACGGATACCTCTGCAAAGATTTTATCCCAAGATAATCCAAATCACATGAAAAACGAACAGGAGCTCCAGCATCTAAAAATTAAGCCACCATAAGCGCTTTTGTCCCCTAAATCATACATTTACACGGCACTTCATCAGATGGCAGTAAAAAACCCTCATATCCTTTATGTACATTTGTAATATGACATCACTTCCCCCCGAACAAATAAATAAAATAATGACCTTAAATACACAAATCATATGTAAAACCCAACAGCTGTAATAAAAGCATGTTAACAATATGCATCCTACAAATATGCATATTAGGAAAATATTAAGAATATGCATCCTACAAATAACGCATCAGACTCTACCATTTAAAAACTGCTTATAAAGCACTTTAACTTGCAACGGCTCACATAGAATCAGCAAACCTAACAGAAGACAAGAAAGAAAAACAAAAATCATAAAAGCTGCATAAATCGTCTGTTAAGTGCTTTTAACTTTAATAAACTAGACATAGAAACACTATCATTGAGACCCGGCCAGTGTGTTGCATTCAGTCGGAGCTGCCACACCAGCTCAGCTTTTTCTAATAAATACTGTCAAGCCCCCCCATCTTTCAGAGCAGGATATTATGTCCAAAATAGCAAATTTAAATGCATGATCTGGGTATTGTGCAATGTGCCTAGCAAGGGCATTACTTTCAAAATTATCCCTGATGTTCCTTACATGCTCACTTATTCTAACTTTAAGTTTTAATTAGGTTCATAGGTTCGTACTAGGCTATCTGCCCTAGGGCATTTATAAGCCTAGCCAGAGTGTGTGTGGCTTTCACCACCCCTTAGGATGAGAATACTACGCCCTTTTAGGGTTTAGTTTACTGTGCCTCTGTCTAGTAGTGACACAGAGATGACCCCCGGGGTAAACCTACGATCTCCCATCCACTCGTCAAGATTTCTCTTGAATAGAGTTAGTGAGGGGCTCTGCCTAACATGGATTGGGATTCTGTTCCAGAGTGTAGGGAGCCTCTGGGTTATGAATCTGTCCCTCCAGCATGTCCTATTTATTTCTGTGTTGAGGTTTAAGTCTCTTGCTCTCGTGGCTCTGATGGATTTGGATTTTCTGAGGTGGAGCATGTCCATTAATTCCGGATTGGACATGGCCTTGTACGTCAGGCACAGATCACCTCTGAGTAGGCGGTATGCGACTGAATAGAGCTGGAGTTTTTTCAGTCGGGCAGCATATGACATATGTTTAAGACCCTTTATCCTCTTGGTGAGGAACTTTTGGGGTCTTTCAACCTGCTGCAGGTGTCGGGTAAGATATATCCCAAATGGGGCATTGTACTCAATCATTGGCCTGATAAGAGAAGAGTACAGGGGCACAATGACCTCTCTTGATCTAGATGTGAAACCCTTCATGATAAGGTGGGCAATATAGAAGGTCTTCCTAACCACTTTGGCAATGTGAGTGTCAAATGAGAGGTTACTGTCAACCTGGGTCCCTAGGTCCCTGATTACCTCTTCCGTACTTAATGGATTACCACCTATGTGGTAATTTGTGGGTACCTTGTTTTTCCCAAAGGGTATGACTAGACATTTTTTGGCGTTCAGCTTAAGGCCATGGCTCTGGCACCAATTATCCATTTCTATGAGGCCTCTCTGAAGGATGTTTGTGTCCACTGGAGTATCAATTATGGCACCCAGTTTGCAGTCATCTGCGAACTTTGTCAGCCACAATCCTCCTATGTTTGCCTGTACCTCGGAAAAATAAATGCTGAACAAGAGGGGTCCCAGGACTGAGCCCTGTGGGACACCGCTTGTGACTGGCTTAGAGTCTGACATAGCTCCAGCAACTCTGACCCTGTGGGTTCTGTCCTTGAGCCAGTTTGCAACCCATCTTGTGACATATGGGTTTACATTTAAGCTGGTGAGTTTGTCTATGATGCCCGAGTGGGGTATTGTGTCAAAGGCTTTTGCAAGGTCAAGGTAGGCTGTGTGAACTGCCTTACCCTCATCAATGGCCTTAGTGACTGTTTCAAAAAAGATGACCAAGTTCAAAAGGCATTTTTTCCTATATAGAAACAGGGGCATGTGTCACACAATGCACAATACACAACCCTCTCAGTATCACATGAACCCTTAAAGTTAGAATACGTGAGCACGTAAGGAACATCAGGGATAATTTTGAAAGTAATGCCCTTGCTAGGCATATTGCACAATACCCAGATCATGCATTTAAATTTGCTATTTTAGACATAATATCCTGTTCTGAAAGAGGGGATGGGCTTGGCAGTATTTATTAGAAAAAGCTGAGCTGGTGTGGCAGCTCTGACTGAATGCAACACGCTGGCCGGATCTCAATGATAGTGTTTCTATCTCTAGTTTTAAAGTTAAAAGCAGTTAACAGACGATTTATACAGCTTTTTTTATTTTTGTTTTTCTTTCTTTTCTTCTGTTGGGTTTGCTGATTCTATATGAGCAGTTGCAAGTTAAAGTGCTTTATAAGCAGTTTTTAAATGGTGGAGTCTGATGCATTATTTGTAGGATGCCTATTCTTAATATTTTCTTAATATGCATATTTGTAGGATGCATATTCTTAACATGCTTTTATTACAACTGTTGGGTTTTACATATGATGTATGTAGTTAAGGTCATTATTTTATTTATTTGTTCGGGGGAAGTGATGTCATATTACAAATGTACATAAAGGATATGAGGTTTTTTTACTGCCATCTGATGAAGTTCTATGTAAACGTATGATTTAGGTGACAAAAGCACTTATGGTGGCTTAATTTTTACATGCTGGAGCTCCTGTTTGTTTTTCGTGTGATTTGGATTATCTTGGAATAAAATCTTTGCAGAGGTATCCATTTGCTGAGCGTTCTTTTGGATTTCATGACTTTCCTGTTCTCCATCAAATTGTCCAAGCTACCTTGAATTGGGTGAGAGAGGAACTCTGCTTCACATGGATGGGGAGTGTGTTCCAGAGAAGCGGTACTCTCTGGATACATACTTGTTTCTCCAGCAGGTCCTATTTATATCACAGGCAAGGTTTAAGTCTTTAGAGTGGGTAATTCTGGTGGAGTTTGTTTTGTGGCTATGCAGGGGGTCCATCTAGGTTGGATCCAACAATGCGTTATATGCCAGGCATACAGCTGCACTCAACAACCTGTAGGAAACAGATGCAAGGATAGGGCTTTAAGGTATCTGCATAGGACATGTTACTTATGCCCTGTATTCTTTTAGTAAGTAACCTCTGTGAACATTCCAGTTGTTGGATGTGCCTGGTTAGATACATACCAAATGGGCTCAAAGGCTAGATTACTGTCTACATGTGATTCCAAGTTCATGACTACTGGATCAGCTCTTATGGGTGTGTTGTCAATATGGCTTTGGCACAAGATATTTGACTGTGTAAGCCCTTCCTGGAGAACATTACTGTCAGTGGGGGATTCTACGACTGCTGCTAATTAGCAAACATCTATAAATTAGGTCAGACAGAGGCCCCTGACACTGTCCTTCTGAGATGAAAAGGTCTCCCTTATTCTCTGAGGGAAAGCTTTAGATTAGGCCTTCACTACTCTCTTCTCCCACCTATTACAGTCTGTGTCAGAAGAGAATATGTCTTCGGATTCACCTGTTGATGAAATTTCATTTTATGTTACTCCCTTAGAAATGAAAGAATTCTTTAACTGAGATGGAAGGGAGATTTCAGAGGCAGAGAAAGGGTACTACAACCCTATAAATTTCAGTTTTCCCTAATTCACTGATAATACCTCCAGTATGTGGGGCATTGGAAAAAGCATCTAATTCATCTTGTGCTTCTCCATATTCTCAGCCATCTGTAGCTAAGCCTGATAAGCTGTACAAAGTACCTTTTTCACATAAATACCGCTTTAGGAATCCTTTAGCTGATCCTGATGAAATTTCAATTGACAGGGAGGGTAGCTGTAAGCCCTAGGCATCTTCCATCCCTGTCCCTAATACACCTAGATACAGGTTCATAGGTGTGTACTAGGCTAATGGCACTGGAGCCTTTACAAGTCTAGCCCATAGAAGTGCCCTGGCATCATGCAGCCCAATGTGAGTTCCCAGTGCTTCTATCAAGTAGAGCCACAGGAGTGATCCCCAGGGTGAGCCTTCTATTTCCCATCCACTCATCAAGATTTCTCTTGAAGAGGGCCAGTAAGATCCTTTGCTTGACATGTAGGGGAAGTCTATTCCAGAGCATGGGCAGTCTCTGGGTTATGAACCTGTCCCTCCAGCATGTTCTGTTGATTGTGGTAATGAGGTTGAGGTCTGTGGAGTGTGTGGTGCGGAGGGGATTTGGATTTCTTTAGCTGTAGTATTTCTAACAGAGCTGGGTCAGACATGGCTTTGTAAATAAAGCAGAGATTGCCTCTTAGTAGATGATATGAGACAGAGAATAGCTAGAGTTTTTTGAGTCTTTCCATGTAGGACATGTGTTTAAGGCCTAGGATCCTCTTCCTGAGGTACTTTTGTGGCCTTTTCAGCTGTTGCATATGTCTAGCGAGGTAAATGACAAATGGAGCATTATACTCTTCGACTGGCCTAATGAGGGGAAGAGTAGGGAGAAAAGATGATCTCTTTCTTTGAAGATGCAAAATCCTTGGTAATGAGATGTGCCACATAGAAGGACTTTCTTACCACAGTGACATTATGGTGGTTGAAGGAGAGTTTGCTGTTAGCCTGTGTCCCCAGATCTTATAATGCCTTCAGTGTTCAGTTGGCTCACATCAATGTGGTAATTAGTGGGAACTGAGTTTTTCCCAAAGAGGATGATGACGCATTTTTCTGGCATTAAGCTTAAGGCCATGGTTTCGACACCAGTCATTCGTCTCAGTGAGGCCTTTCTGTAGGACGTCTACATCCCTCGGGGAGTTAATAATGTCTCCCAGCTTGCAGTTGTCTGCAACCTTGGTCAGCCAGAGTCCCTCCATGTTGGCCTGGACTTCTGATAAGTAGATGCCAAACAGGAGAGGACCCAGGACCGATCCCTGTGGGACTCCACTCATGACTGGTTGGCAGTCTGACTTTGAGTCCACTACTTTCACACTGTGGGTTCTATCTGTGAGCCAATTTGCAACTCACCTAGTGATATCGTGGTTGATGCCTAGTTTGCTGAGTCTATCAATAATTCTTGATTGGGGAATGGTATCAAAGGCCTAGGCCAGATCAAGGTAGGCTGCATAAACTGACTTGCCCTCATCCACAGCTGTGGTGAATGACTCAAAGAAGTCAACCAATTTGAGCAGGCATGATTTACCTTTCACAAACCCAAATTGTGTGGGATCTAGAGTTTGATAATTCCCTATAGCCTTGTTAATTACGTCCATGATGATGTGCTCCATAGCCTTACATATCAATCTCATCAGGTTAATGGGACAATAATTCACAGGGTCTGTAGTCGCTCACTCTTTATGGAGAGGGATGACTGTAGCATTTTGCCATTCGGTAGGGACAAGGCCTGAGGTGAAGCTGTGATTGAACAGGGCACACAGATGTAGTGCCAGTTCACTTTGTAGTTCATGTAGAACACATCCAGGAATATTGTCGGGATTCGGGTCCCATGGAAGCTGTATTCTTGGCCTTGGACAATGCAGTTTTAACCTGTGCTACAGTAATGCTGGGTGCCTGGCATTCTTCCGGTATTGTGATTGGTCCTTTAGGGGGGAGACAGGGGTAAAGTTGGCACTGAATCTGTCGGCCAGTATGTTGGCAATATCTGTTGGCTCATTATAGGAGGTACCATTGTTCAGTAACTCAGAGCAAACCTGGGTATTGCTGTGGAGATTCTTGATATAACTATAGAAGGCTTTGTGGTTGCTTTTGTGTCTGCTGCAATTCTACCTTCATAGCTGACTTTAGAGGTTTTGATGAGGGACCTCAACATTTTGTTGAGGGTAATAAGGGAGTTTTTCCAGTCTTGGGACTTCATCTTTTTCTGCAACAGTTTATTCCTTCTGTTGCAGAGTTTATTAATGGCAGGGGGACCATCAGATTGGCCTCCTTTTTTTTGGAGGAGAGAGTCTTGGTTCTGTTGGGTATTGCTAGTTCCATGCATTTATGTATCTGTTCATAGAGTGCATTAGTGTATGATTCGGCAGTCATGCATCCATTTTCCATTGACATGGGTGCCATTAAGTTAGCCAGCTCTGATTTTAGGAGCCCAAAGTCAGCTTTGGAGAAGTTTTTCATGGTGGTTACCTTTGCAGGGGGTGTGGGTGAGATGTGGATTTCCATGGTAAGTAGTTTATCGTTAGATCTAACCAGGGAGGAATTGACTATTGGTGTAGAGCAATGGTTTCCCATGTTTGTAATAACCAGGTCAAGGATGTTGCTTCCTCTAGTGGGGGTAAGAATGAGCTGGTCCAGGGCACTGGGATTGATGAATTCCAGGAAGCATTGTGCCAGTGTATTGGTGCATGATGGCATAATGCCACACGACCTTAGTTTCCAGTGCCTCTGTCGAGTAGAGCCACTGGAGTGATCCCTGGGGTGAATTTTCTATTTCTCATCCACTCATCAAGATTTCTCTTGAAGAGGGCCAGTGAGGTCCTCTGTTTGACATGTATGTGAAGTCTATTCCCATGGCATGGGCAGTCTCTGAGTTATGAACTTGTCCCTCCAGCACGTTCTGTTGATTCTGGTAATGAGGCTGAGGTCTCTGGAATGTGTAACGCAGAAGGATTGGGATTATTTTAGAGGTAGCATTTCTAACAGAGCTGGGTCAGACATGGGCTTTGTAAGTCAAGCAGAGATCGCCTCTAAGTAGGCGATATGAGACAGAGAATAGTTGGAGTTTTTTGATTCTGTCAATATAGGACAAGTGTTTAAGGCCTATGATCCTCTTTGTGAGGTACTTTTGCAGCCTCTCCAGTTGTTGCAGATGTCTAGTGAGGTACATGCGAAATGGGGCATTGTACTCAATGATTGGCCCAATGAGGGAAGAGTCGAGGGAGACAATGACCTCTTTCTTCCTGGATGCAAAACCATTAGTAATGAGATGTGCCACATAGAAGGACTTTCTGACCATAGTGGGAGTGTGGTGGTCAAAAGAGAGGTTGCTGTCAACCTGTGTTCCCAGATGTCTTATAACTCCTTCTGTGTTCAGTGGACTACCATCGATGTGGTAGTTCATGGGAACTGGAGTTTTCCCAAAGGGGATGACGATACATTTTTTAGCATTGAGCTTAAGGCCATGGTTCTGACACCAGTCGGTCTCAGTGAGGCCTTTATGCAGGATGTCAACATAACTTGGGGAGTTAATAATGGCTCCCATCTTCCATTCATCTGCAAACTTTGCCAGCCAGAGTCCATTTGTGTTGGCCTGGACTTCTGAGAAGTAGAAACCAAACAGGAGAGGACCCAGGACCAATCCCTAGGGACTCCACTCGTGACTGGTCAGCAGTCTGACTTGGAGTCAGCTACTTTCACAGTGTGGGTTCTATCTGTGAGCCAGTTTGCAACCCACCTAGTGATACAGGGCTTGATGCCAAGCGGAGTGAGTTTTTCTATGATTCCTGAGTGGGGAATGGTATCAAAGGCCTTGGCCAGATCAAGGTCGGCTGTATGAGCCACCTTGCCTTCATCCACAGCTCTGGTGACTGACTCAAAGACGTCAACCAAGTTGTGCAGGCATGATCTACCCTTCACAAAACCAAACTGTGTGGGATCCAGAGTTTGGAGATTCCATATATCCTTGTTAATTAGGTCCATGATGATGCATTCTATAGCTTTGTGTATCAGACTTGTCAGGATAATGGGGCAATAGTTCCCAGGGTCTGTAGTCACTCCTACTTTGTGGAGAGGGATGATTATAGCAGTGCATCATTCGGTAGGGACAAATCCAGAGCTGAGGCTGTGATTGAACAGGGCACACAGGTGAGGTGCCAGTTCACTCTGTAGTTCATGTAGAACACAGCCAGGGATATTGTCAGGTCCCATAGAAGCTATATTCTTGGCCTTTGGCAATGCTGTTTTAACCTGTGCAGCAGTAATACTGGGTGCCTGGCAATCTACTTGTATTGTGATTGGTCCTTTGTGGGGGTGGAGGGTAAAGTTGGCACTGAATCCGTCGGACAGTATATTGGCAATATCTGTTGGCTCGGTATAGGAGGTACCATTGTGCAGTAGCTCAGAGCAAATCTGGGTATTGCAATGGAGGTTGTTTATACAACTATAGAAGGCCTTGTGGTTGTCTTTACTATCTGCTGCAATTCTGTTTTCATAGCTAGCTTTAGAGGATTTGATGAGGGATCTCAACTTTTTGTTGAGGCTGATAAGGGAGTTTTTCCAGTCTTGGGACTTCACCTCATTCCTCATCAAATCACATATTATAAGAGTGTTGCGTTGGACCCTAATAGCTTCCAGGGTGCTTAGGAACATGGAGTGAGAGTCTTGGGACATGGTTGGGAACCTATAGCAGGCTACAACCTGAATCGCCATTTTACCCAATGTTAGTTGCACCTGAAGTTTCTCAGATGCATTATGCTGGGCTACTAGTCTGGAGGTGTGCATATCTTTTATGAATATGGAGACACCACCGCCTTTGGATCTTCGGTCAATGTTCTGGGGCCGAAAGGTGTGGAATGAGTTATAGCCTGGTAGTGCAGGGGTGCTTTCTGCTGCTTTAAATCAGGTCTCCTTTACAGCACAAATGTCGATGTTCTCAATTTTGAGGAGTGCTTCGAGCAAGTGCATCTTGAGATTTAGGCTTCTAGCACTGAGCAGCATGACCCTCAGGTTGAATTTATTTATAGCTGTTATGGTAGTAATTTGGTCTTTGGAACATCACCTAAAAAAGGCACTATAGGGGCGGCAAAAGCCTTAGCCAGTATGCGGATACCCAGAGGTGATAGATGCAGGCCATTTCTGGCAAAGCATCGAGGCCTGCCAATCATGTCATTCCAAGCAGACAGATACTAGATCCCCTTATAATGACACCAGAAATGTAGCCAATTGTTGAAGTCAATCATTTTCTGCTTGTACTGCGGTATCATTCTGGGTGACTGTAAGATGCTGCTCAGTGCTAGGGTCATACCTGCCTGGGCCACATTATCTGAGAGCTCCTCCATGTCTCTTTTCATGTAGTTCATGGAGGTGCATCTCAGGTCATTCACACCCACATGGACAGTGACAGTCATACTTGTTCTTGTTGTGGAGTGACCTGAGTGCATGTGTTATGTATCAGATTCTGGCAACTGATAGACAGCTGACTGTTACTTTCTCCTTATTTAACCTAGTGAGTGGGACATCAGTGTGCTTCACTATCGAGCCACCTAGGATTAGTGCATTGGGCAAGCTGTTTTGCCTTAGGGGCTTAGGTTGAGGGACACACTGTGCTGGTGAGCTATGTGTCTTGTGGTTTGTGCTGTGTTGTGGTGGTCAAGTGCTTTTCTGCCTTGGAGGTCTCTGCTGTTTGGGTAAATTTCTATTGAAAGCCTCTGCGAAGGGAGGTGTATGGCTTGTGTATTTAGGTGAGAGCTGTGATGGTGGGTGTTCTGGAGGGCTATGTGTTGCATGAGGTGTGGTGCAGGTGCTGACCTTCTCCTCTTGACCAGCTATTCCAATCTTGGCTTGAGAGTGCATGGCTTCCAGTTTGGATATATAAGTGCATCTCTCACAAGTCTGAATGTTGGAAGGTAAGAGGAGAGTATTGTCTGTGTATGAGGCAGTGGCTGCACTGCCTCAGAATTCCCAAGTTCACCAGATTAATAGGAGAAAACACAGGGAACTGACCTTTACACATGCCAGAAGGGATGGCCATTATTACTAAGTACTGGAGCTGTTTCCTTATATATTCCTTTTACAGGAAAAATGTCACTCAAGGTGTCTGCGTCTTTACAGAGGATTGCCAAACACTCGAGGAGAAACTAATACATAGACCCTGCAAATTTAAGGTTGAAGTATTCAGGCAGATATTCTGAAGTTAGAAAAAGATCAAGCAGTGCTTACTGAAAAATAAAGAGTTAGCTTGTCAACAATGATGAAAAGAGGAGAGTCGCATAAATGGCTATTGCCTGGCTACTACTAATGCTGGTCTCAGCACAACCTCACTCTGTTGGGATGCAATACTCTTTTGCTTCTTCTCTCACCAGAAGCAGAATGTTAGCACCAATCCCAAAAAGAGAAACAGGCCACGGCCTGCTTGGCGATCCACAGTCTTGTCCCAGATGATGCAAGGGTCTGCAGGCTTGTAGCCTTTTTCTGGTAGATGCCTTGAATAGCAACCAGAGCAGTCAGGTACGTTAATCACAGACACTCACTCGCCAAACAGAAAGAGTCAGGAATCAATGCACGCTGCTCCTACTCTCACCAGGATCAGAATATAAGCACAGATTCCAAGCTGTCAGCTATAAAGCAGTTATTAAGCTTTCTGGTGATCAGCAGTCTCCAGGAAGTAATGTACTGCACTCCTTCTCTCACCAGGAGAAAACAGAAGCACTAATGCCAAGATGACTACTGAGAGGCAGAATGCGGGCTATCCAATAACTGGTGGTCTTGCAATATATGCTTAAATGTAAGATGAAAAAAATGGTTTATCCTAAACACTGCAGTGTGCACTAGAGGAGTTAGATGTGAAAGTAGGTAACTTAAGCTTTACCTGTCTAAAAGTTAAGTTTTAGTGGAGAGTCACTATTTTTAAAACAGCAAGATAGACTGAAAGGGGGTGGTCAGTTTTGTATGCTGGTACTGTGGAATACAGAAGGATGGCCAATACATTTAAAATAGTTGAAGGGGAGTGATTTCACAAAATGATAATTTTGTGCTTACTCACACCATCCAGTAAAGGCAGAGAGGAAATGAAATATATGGTCAAATTAACATAAGGGGCAGGCAACTAGAAAGACAGTGGTGTTAAAGAACACAACACTAACTGGGTGGGAGGGATGGAAAAAGACTTCTGTCTGACTCACAAGACACAGAGCTGTGGTCTCTTTTCAAGTCTTAATATGCAGTTAAAAGCAGAATACAAGTAAAACATAGTGTAAAGAAAACAAATCATAGTATACAAATTAGAAAAATGCAATAAAGTAATACAAGATACAAGAAATAAAAAGCAAACTAACTTTTCCCTCACAGCAAACTGTAACATATGGAAAGAAAATATATGTTTCTACTACCATTCTCATCAAGGGTAATCAATTGCCAAACCCATATGGCCAAATACCTGCTCACTATTTCCTCAGACATGCTGCGGCTCATTTCACACTTCCCTGCTTCATACTCAAAAATGTCCATGCCTGACCCAGTTTTCTCTGCTTAACAAGTCACAAAACATCCAATCAAGTATTCAGTGATGCAGCTGACCCTGTTTTAAGAGCAGCTGCCACTAGATCTGTAATGCAGTGGCAGGGCAGGCCTGTGTCAGGCTGCAGAATTTCTTGGAGGATGTCAAATCATAGCTTTTGAATGCTCCATTAGAGAATGATGTCCCTTTTGACAGTTCCTCGGCAGAGGTTCTGAAATAGATTAGACACAGTTGAGCCAATACAGGGTGTGAAGCAGCTTTTTCTTTTACCAGTACCTAAATACCACATAAACTATCTTTCAAGCCATGGATTTTTCTTGAAGAAGACATTTAATTGAAGCCAATGGAAGTCCAGTAAGCAACAATATAAAAAACAGTGGCAAGGGGACTCCAGAAAAGAATGGGAATGGACCCCATGGGGCTTTCCAGCACAAAAACGACTGCATGACCGGCTGTGCATTCAATCACATCCCTCTGTCCCACACTCCCCTACTCATGCCACCCATCTCCAGAAGCTAACAAGCAGTCTTTCTCTTTTCTGCAACTCTGGAAACAAATTAGAACAGATTTCTGGTACTGTTAATAATAAAAATGGGCTAAGATGTTGAGAGTTTTCCTTTCCTTTGATTTTTCCATCAGATTCAATCAGACATGCTACCTCAAGATGTTATGAAACCTCGCCACCCTTCCCAAAAAGGAAATGGCTTTTATACAATGATTTTTCTTATACCCAAGAAGGAAGGCACTTGGTGACCAGTTTTGGATCTCTCAGTTCTAAATTCCTTTCTCATGGTGCCAACGTTCAAGGTGTTAACTGTCCACTTTCCTTTTCTTATTATTCCACCTAATTCTTATTTAGTAATGCTAGACCTCAAAGATGCATACCACCATATCCTATGTCACAAAGACATTTGGTGTTACTTAAGATTTTTGTGTCTAGGTTACATTTTTAATTTTTGGACTATCTACAGCACCAATGATTTTTTTTTTAAATTAAGAAATGTCTATATTAAATTATCAGTTATGACATAAGTAATCATACATTTATATAAATGAAAACAAACCATATTAAAATAATCTGATTTCCAAATACTATACATTACAAACCATATAGACATAATTTTAGTTGCAGACATTATATCTCAATTATAATCTACCCAATCATTGTCAGTCAAACATTACATAGCTCATTCAAATCCTTCCTTCTTTTAAACCTTATTAATCCCCTGTATGTTATTCCCACAATTCCCATTTTTTCTTTTTACTCAAATGATTTTTATTTTGATGAAATAACACAAAAATTTAATACATTCATAACATTCAATAACTATTTACAGTATTTACATTCAGCCTGACAAAAAGGATTCCGATAAAATCATTTGTAGTTAAATAATAAGTTAATATATAAACTATGATAGTTAGGAAGAGCTTGGTTCCATCTGTAGAGTATCAATCAAATTCAAAACTTTCCTCCACGGGCTATTAACCAATGGCTTAGGAGAAGTTCTTAACTCTAGTTCTTTTCTCCATTAGTATGCATTTCTACAGTGATGATAGGAATTCCTCCATTGTGGGTGCTACATTAGAGTTCCATATTTTCATTATACATTTTCTGGATATTGCTAACATTGTCCACAACAAATACAGGTCATCTTTCTTCATGTTATTATTATTAACAACATTCAATAAAATCAAATACTTTGTCAAAACAAATATATCAGTATAGATAACTTGAAGAAATTTGTTAATTTCATTCCAATATGGTTTAATATTAGTACTGTCATAAAAAATATGAGACCAGTCAGCATTAGTGGACAGATGACATCTCCAACATAACTTGCTGTTTGAAGGGTTCATTTTTAAGAGTTTCTCATGTGTCAAAATGGATCTATGTAGAAATTTGCAATGAAAAATCCTCCATAATTGTGAGTAAGAAGTTATTTTAACTGGAAATACAATGTTTGTTTTATCTTCCATTGATAATGATACTTGAAACCCTTTAGTTAGGTGTTGCCAGTAAGAATCTTTAGGAGCTGTCTTATAGACAATTAAAGTGTTATATGGATATGATAATTCATTCTTAACATTGATATTATTATATATAATTTCAAAAATCCAGTTTATAATTTTTGGTACAGTTTTGAAGGATGAGTTATGTATTATTCTACACAGATCCTTAGTGTATGCTGTGACACTCTGAAGAACCAACCAGTCATTAGGGAATAGTCCATAGGTTGACAATATACTTTGTGTGTTCAAAGCTTGTTAGTTTTCAATACATTGCAAACAACAAAATAGGTTATTATTTTCCCATAAACCAAAAATCTCTCTATGTGTTTTATCAGGAAAATCCCTTGTAATAGTAAATGCTATTAAAAATCTATGCCACAGTTTTATATCTAAATTTGTGTTAATTAATTTTTTAAACACATCAAAAATATTGTTTATTAATGTTAGTTTAGTTAATTTTGTTGTACTATACTGTAAATTTAAACTTAAATAGTGCCATATCTTATCTTTGTCAGTTACCAAAGCATTTTTTGATAAATAATTTTCATTCATTAGTATAACGGAGTGTAACTGTTTCCAATTGGATGAATATCTAGGATTTATCCAATTTATCACTATTTTAATTATAGATGCCTTTATATAAGTTTCAATCTCTGGGAATTTTAACCACCTTGTTCCCATTTTCTGATATGATGAGAATATACCACTCTATTTCTTTTGGGGTACCATAGGAATTTCATCAGAGTTGAAGTAATTTCTTTAAGGATTTTTTTTCCTGGTATAAGGGCTTGTGCTATATATAATATTTTAGGTAACAAAACCATTTTTATCAGTTGTAACCTATCATCAAATGTTATAAACAAATTATTCCATTTGCTTACTAATGTCTTGATTAACTCTATGGCTTTAGCATAGCTAAGCTGTAAGATTTCCTCTATATTCTTGCCTAGGACTATTCCTAAATAGTCTAGAGTTGAAACTTGGGTTTCAATAAAATGATTAATTGGAACCTGTATGTTCTTTTTTTATTTAATATTAAATATTTTGATTTAGATTTGTTGAAGGAGAGTCCTGAGATTCTTTGGAAATGTAATTCTCATTTTTTTCAATGTAATTTGCTCCTATGTTTTTATGAAGATCCCAATTCCAGTTGTTTTATCTCTGTTACTTTATTCAGTATTTCTAGTACAGTTGTTTTAGATTTTGATTTCCATTTTCTAGTAATTGCTTTTTAACAGCCATTATAATTAGACTCAGCAAGGCCTTACTATCTGTAGGCAATTTGATTCTGTATCATAGCTCAGAAAAATCATTTCCCTAGGTACAGCAATTTGCTCACTCAGTATCTCTGATAGAGTAGTCTGCAGGGAATCTTAAAAGTCTGACAACTCTTTACATTCCCAGAAAAGATGTTCCCAATTACCTCTTTCTTCCCCATTCACACCTCCAACATTTGCTGTCTACCTTATGAAAAGTCCTCTAGAGTTTACTTGGGTATAAAATACCTATGCAAACATTTCCAAGCCAAAATCCGAAATTTTATAGATTTTGCTACATATTTGGGAGGCATTCTAATATCCTCCATCTTTTATTTGTGAATTGCTTATCCAGTCTCTCTTCCCAGTCCTTCTTAACCTTCTCTGATTGATTCTTATAGTTATCGTGCAATATTTTATATGCTCTATTAATTATTCCTTTCTTAACAGCAGCTTCTGTTCTAGATTCCACTAAAACTCCACCAGTGCTAGTCTTTCATTTAGGACACCCGATTTCTTTCTCTTTGACTATACTTTGATATCAATCCTTGATAGGGAAGGCAGTCTCTAATCTGCAGTGAAAATACATTCTTGGCATCGTTCCATTCTATTACATTTCCCTCTTTAGTTATTTACTCTCAGTACCTTGGTTTCTTTGCCAGTTTTCTCCAATAAATTCCAGCCCCCTCTTGCCTATTGTCTGTATCCCTAATTGCAGTCATCCCTATCATCAGAATCTACTTTCTCCGTTCCCATGTTGGCTTAGCTCTTAGAATACTTTCTGCTACTTTATGAATATAATATTCAATTTTTCCAAAACTTTTGGGTTCTAATACCATGATGGGAATGTGCCCCATTCCTAAGTCAAAGTACAATTAAAGTTCATGAAATTGGTATTGTTTCACTCTTTGGTGTCAGCCAGTAGTGCTCTTTACAGCACCAACAATGTGCCCAGTAATGACTCCTTCTGCAATTTGTATGGAGTTACATGTGCTGGCAACATAGCTAAATACGATTATAGATTATTTTTTATAAGACCTGTTGCTCATATTACTAATTGTATCTACAGTATCTGGGTAAGTTTCTTCCACATTGCTCTCATTTTTGCCTGCAAATCTTGATATTTTATGACTTTGTGTTTTTCTGTATGCAGGACACTGTAGTCACTGGGTGTGATGATTTCAATGATCAATGCTACTTTTGTCTTCTTTTCCTGGACCACTATATCCAGTTTTCTAGCATCTCTCTTTTGAACTGTTGGTAATGGGTGATCCTATGTGATACAACCTTCATCGTTTTCTATGATGCTTTGTGGCTCATGTTTCCAGTGTTTTTCAGCCACTTCAGTACCATAATGTTTGCACAATCCCCAGTACAACAGTCTTGCCACATTACTATGCATTTCAGTATACAGTCCTTCTGCCATTAGTATGTCACAACCAGCAACAAAGTGTGTGACTGTTTCCAATTCTGATTTACAAAACCTACATTTGTCTGTTTCTCTCACATGTTCAATGGACTTTGTAAACCAGTGTGTAGATAGCTACTCTCTTGGGCTGCCAATATTAACCTGTCATCTCTTGGTTTGAATTCACCTCTCTTTAACCATTCCTGCATTCGTTCCTGATATACATGAGGTTCTTCCAGAAGTTTTCTATACTTGCAACAATATTTATGCTTTTTCCACATTTCTTGCCTTTTCATCTGGTCCTTCACCTTATATTCTTTCTTTTGTGTTTTGGCACATTCATTTGCTGCCTGATTTTTATCTACTTCTGGTTTGATTTATATTCCTGCTTGACTCCGATACGCATCGGCTAAATTAAGCAGTCATCTTAGATTTCTTCTTCTCATGTTTCAAAACTTTTGCTACATTTGGGTCTTGTGAGGTCAGCAGATATGTGTGGAGTCCCATGATTGCAGATCTATACATGTAATCAATTTCAAGGAGGCCCATCCCTCCTTTGGAACAAAGAATATATAATCTTGGTATACACTGATTTTTATAAATCATTTGGTGAGCATGAAGCATCCTTCTTGTTTTCCTATCTAATCTATCCATCATGTTTTAGGGCCTGCCATTCACTCAAAAACTGTAAGTTAGGACAGGAAGAGCAAATTGGTTTATAGGTTCATAGGTGTGCTAGGCTAATGGCCCTGGAGCCTTTACAAGCGTAGCCCATAGAAGTGCCCTGGCATTGTGCCACCCGACGTTAGTTCCCAGTGCCTCTATCAAGTAGAGTCACTTCAGCGATCTCCGGGGTGAACTTTCTACTTCCCATCCAGTCATCAAGATTTCTCTTGAATAGGGCCAGTAAGGTGCTCTGCTTGACATGTGTGGGAAGTCTATTCCAGAGCATGGGCAGTCTCTGGGTTATGAACCTGTCCCTCCAGCATGTTCTGTTGATTGTGATAATGAGGTTGAGGTCTCTGGAGTGTGAGGTGCAGAGGGATTGGGATTTCTTTAGATGTAGCATTTCTAACAGAGCTGGGTCAGACATGGATTTGTAAGTCAAGCAGAGATCGCCTCTTTGCAGACTATATGAAACAGAGAATAGCTGGAGCTTTTTGAGTCTTTCAGTGCAGAAAATGTCTTTAAGGCTTAGGATCCTCTTCGTGAGATACTTTTGTGGCCTCTCCAGCTGTTGCAGGTGTCTAGTAAGGTACATGCCAAATGGGGCATTATACTCTATGACTGTTCTAATGAGGGAAGAGTGGAGAGAAATGATGATGTTGTTCTTCCTGGATGCAAAACCCTTGGTAATGAGATGTGCCACATAAAGGACTTTCTGACCACAGTGGCAATGTGGTGGTTGAAGGAGAGGTTGCTGTATGCCTGTGTCACCTGATCTCTTATAACTTCTTCAGTGTTCAGTGGGCTCCTATCAATGTGGTAATTAGTGGGAACTGAGTTTTTCCCAAAGAGGATGATGATGCATTTTTTGGCATTAAGCTTGAGGCCAAGGTTTTGACAACAGTCATTGGTCTCAGTGAGACCTTTTTGGAGGATGTCTGCATCACATGGGGAGTTAATAATGGCTTCCAGCTTGTAGTCATCTGTGAACTTGGTCACACAGAGTCCCTAAGTGTTGGCCTGGACTTCTGAGAAGTAGATGCCAAACAGGAGAGGACCCAGGCCCGATCCCTGTGGGACTCCACGCATGACTGGTTGGCAGTCTGATTTGGAGTCCACTACTTCCACACTGTGGGTTCTATCTGTGAGCCAATTTTCAACCCACCAAATGATATAGGGGTTGATCCCTAGTTTGGTGAGTTTATCAATAATTCCTGAGTGAGAAATGGTATCAATGGCCTTGTCCAGATCGAGGTAGGCTGTATGGACCACCTTACCCTCATCCACAGCTCTGGTGACTGACTCAAAGAAGTCATCCAGGTTGGATTTTGTTCCTGGATGTCAACACTGTTTTCAGAATTAATTTAAATCTTCTAAAATATTCCTTACTAAGCTCTATTCATAGGTTCATAGGTTCATACTAGGCTATCTTCCCTAGGGCATTTATAAGCCTAGCCAGAGTGTGTTTGGCTTTCGCCACCCATTTTAAATGAATTTTGCTATGCCCTTTTTCGAGGTTATTATACTGTGCCTCTGTCTAACAGTGACACAGAAGTGATACCCGGGGTAAACCTACTATCTCCCATCCACTCATCAAGATTCCTCTTGAAGAGAGTCAATGAGGGACTCTGCCTAACCTGGACTGGGATTTTATTCCAGAGTGAAGGGAGCCTCTGGGTTATGAATCTGTCCCTCCAGCATGTCCTATTTATTTCAGTGCTGAGGTTCAAGTCTCTTGAGCACGTAGCTTGATGGGAATTTGATTTTCTGAGGTGCAGCATGTCCATTAATTCCGGGTTGGACATGGCTTTATACGTCAGGCACAGATGGCCTTGGCGCAGGTGGTATACCACTGAGTAGAGCTGGAGTTTCTTTAACCGGGCAGCATATGACATCTGTTTGAGCCCTTTGTTCCTCTTGGTGAGGTACTTTTGGGGTCTTTCCAGTTGCTGCAGGTGTCTGGTAAGGTACATCCCAAAAGGGGCATTGTACTCAATTATGGGCCTGATGAGGGATGAGTAAAGAGGCACGATGACCTCCCCTGATCTAGATGTGAATCCCTTCATGATTAGGTGGGCTATATAAAATGTTTTTCTAACCACTTTGGCCACGTGGTTGTCAAATGAGAGATTGCTATCAACTTGGGTCCCAGGTCCCTAATTACTTCTTCCGTACTTAATGGATTACCACCTATGTGGTAATTTGTGGGCACTTTGTTTTGCCAAAGGGGATGACTATACACTTTTTGGCATTTAGCTTGAGTCCATGGCTCTGGCACCAGTTGTCTGTTTCTATGAGGCCCTTTTGTAGGATTATTGTGTCGGCTGGAGAGTCTATTATGGCGCCCAGTTTGCAGTCATCTGCGAACTTGGTCAGCCACAGTCCTTCTGTGTTAGCCTGTACCTCCGAGAAATATATACCGAACAAGAGAGGTCCCAGGACTGAGCCTTGTGGGACACCACTTGTAACTGGTTTGGAGTCTGACATGGCTCCAGCAATTCTAACCATGTGGGTTCTGTCCTTGAGCCAGTTTGCAACCCATCTAGTGACATAGGGGTTTATATTTAAGCTGGTGAGCTTATCTATAATGCCCGAGTTGGGTATTGTATCGAAGGCTTTTGCAAGGTCCAGGTAGGCTGTGTGGACCACCTTCCCCTCGTCAATGGCCTTGGTGACTGTTTCAAAGAAACTGACCAGGTTTAAGAGGCAGGATCTGCCCTTAACAAAGCCAAACTGGGTAGGATCCAGTGTCTGTAGGTCCCCAATATCTTTATTTATGAGGTCCATGATGATCCTTTCCATAGCTTGGCAGACCAACCTAGTCAAGCTTATTGGGCGATAGTTTCCAGGATCCGTTGAGGCACCACCTTTGTGGAGAGGGACCACTGTTGCTGTACGCCACTCTTTGGGTACATATCCTGTAGTAAGGCTGAGATTGAACAGTAGTTTTATGTCTGGGTTTAGTTCTTCTTGGAGTTCATGTAGGACGCAGCCCAGGACACCGTCTTGTCCCATTGATGCTGTGGTTTTTGTTTTGGAGAGGGTGGCTCTTACCTGAGCATCTGAGATGTCAGGGGGGCAGCACTCTGCTGGGATAGATATTTGCCCTTTTGGTGGGGGGGGGGGAGTTTGCGCTGAACCTGTCAGCTAGGATGTTGGCAATGTCTGTGGGTTCGGTGTATTTTTTTGTCATTTTGGACGAATTCTGAGCATATCTGGGAATTCCCACCCAGGTTCCTGACATAACTAAAGAAAGCCTTGTGATTATCCTTAGTGTCCTGTGCAATTTTTCTCTTGAAGCTGGCCTTAGACAATTTTATGAGTGCCCGTAGTTTTTTGCTAATACTGATCAGAGATGCCTTCCCTTTTTGGGATTTTGCTGTATCATGTAGTAGCTTCCTCCTTCTATTGTATAGTTTGTTTATGGTTGGGGTCCACCAGACAGGATGCCTAACTTTGGAGGATTGGGTCTTGATTTTATTTGGGATTGCATGATCCATGCATTCCTGAAGGTGTTCATAGAATGCGTTTATAAAGGATTCTGCGGTCTGGGCCGTATTTTCCACAGGCCCGGGGGCTTTGAAGGATTCCACCTCGGTTTTGAGGAGTGTGAAATTTGCCTTAGAGAAGCTTTTCACTGTGGATTTCTGGGCAGGGACTGGGGTTGGGATGTGAATATCTAGTGAGATTAGTTTATGGTCTGATCTTACCAGTGAGGGATACACTTCTGGTCTGGAGCATAGAGTCCCCATGTTACTGATGATCAGGTCCAGTATGTTTTCCCCTCTTGTGGGAGTGGCAACAAGTTGTTCCATAGCATTTGAGTTTATAAATTCTAGGAACCTTTGGGCTAGGGTGTTGGAGCTAGAGTAATGCTCCCAGTCTATGTTAGGGTAGTTGAAGTCGCCCAATATAATGGTGTTTGGAGAGACCTTCATATTTTCCAGTGTTCTCAGGAAGGCCGAGTGTGGTTCCTGGGTTTGAGAGGGTGGTCTGTAGCAGGCTATAAACTGGAAGGCAGTTTTACCCACTGTTAGTTGCACATGGATAGTCTCTGATGCTTCGTGCTGTGCCACCAACCTGGAGGTGTGGGTATCTTTGACGAATATTGATACTCCCCCTCCTTTTGTGGTTCGGTCCAAGTTTTGGGGCTGAAAACATGGTATGAGGTATAACCTGGTAGTGCTGGGATGCTCTCGGGAGCCTTGAACCAGGTTTCTGTTACTGCACAGATATCGATGTTCTCCATGCTAAGGAGAGTTTCGAGTGCATGCATCTTGAGGTTTAGACTTCTGGCATTGAGTAGCATTACTCTTAGTTTCTTATCCCTTGTGATACCTATGGAGGTGGGTTTGTCTTTTGAGCCTTGCATAAAAAAGGCACTATGGGGTGGCAAGAGCCTTTGCCAATATCCAAAGCTTAGGGTGACAGGTGCAAGCCATCCCTAGCGAAGCATCATGGCTTGTCGAGCATGTCATCCCAGGCTGACAGGCATTGGATCCCCTTTGAATGACACCAATACTTAAGCCAATTGTTGAAATTGATCATCTTGTCTTCATATTGTGGCATCATTCTTGGTGAGGGTAAGATGCTACTCAAGATCAGGGTCATACCGGCCTGGGCTACATGCTCAGAGAGCTCTTCTATGTCTCTTTTCATGTAGTCCAGGGAGGTAAGTCTCCGGTCATTCACACCAGCATAGACAATGACTGAGTCATATTTGTACTTGCCATGGAGTGACCTGAGTGCTTGTGTTATGTGGCGGATCCTAGCGCCCGACAGGCAGCTCACCGTGACCTTCTCCTTGTTCAGCCTGGTGAGCGGGACGTCAGTGTGCCTGACGATAGAGTCACCTATTACAAGTGTATCAGGTGTGTTGTTTAGCCTTAAAGGCTGTGACTGTTTGGCAGACTGGCTTTGTGAGCTATGTGTTGCATGTGTTTTGTTTTGGGGTAGTGGTTGCTTGGGTGTCTGCTTTGGAGGTCTCTGCTGCTTAGGCAGATTTTTATTTAGAGCCTCCAAGTATGTTTTTGTGTGTTTATGTGTTTGGTTTGCTGTAGTGGTAGGTCTATGTGAGACTGGAATTGTAGTGAGTGTGGTTTCCTTCTCCTCCTGACTGGTTACGCCAGTACTGAGTTGAGAGAGCTTAGCCTCCAGTTTGGCTATATGGTTGCATCTCTCACATGTGTTGGAATTTGTTGGGAGGAGGAGATGGTTGTCTGTGTACATGAGACAGTTGTAACATTGCCTCAAGATTCCCAGATTCACCAGCTGGACCGGAGAGGAGATTGACAACTGACCTTTGGACATGCTAGAATAGTATTGGGAATTCCTTTATAATTGAAAAAAGGGCCAATGGGGAACAAAGTACTCAAGAGGAGTTTGTGAGGGTGTAGTGCTTTTAATTTTTTAGTGCTGAGTTATATAATTGCTTTATTGAGCAAGTGCCAGGCTTTAGAGTGGGAATAGGGTGTTTATTATGAGAACTAGATCAGTTCTAAGGGAAAAAGTGAACAGCAGACTTTGTGGAGCCGAGAATGGTTTAAACCCAATTAAGCTGCTCTACCCGATGCTGTGCTATGCGCAAAATCGGTAAAAGCCACGCTAAAGCGGGTTTTATACAGGGGGACTTGAAAGAGCTAGAAATTGGCCCAAAATGGCCAATAGACTACCAGATTCTTGTGCTGGGAACACTCCTCCAGGGATAGATAGGCTGCTCCAAGCTCCCCACTGCCACTGGTGAACAAAGAAGCCTCCCTGTATCCAAGAAAGGAAATGGGCAACACAGGAACTTTCCAAAAGTCCAGAATACAGCAAAGCCTGTATTTGGACTAATCTAGGTCAGGAAAGATGGGAAACAAGGATACATTTTTTTTTTTCTTTTTTGCAACAAACAGACTACCAAATTCTTGTGCTGGGAACATTCCTCCAGGGATAGATAGGCTGCTCCAAGCTCCCCACTGCCACTGGTGAACAAAGAAGCCTTCCTTTATCCAAGAAAGGAACTGGGCAACACAGAAACTTTCCAAAAGTCCAGAATACAGCAAAGCCTGTATTTGGACTACTCTATGTCAGGAAAGATGGGAAAAAGGATAATTTTTTTTTCTTTTTTGCAACAAACAGCAGAAAAATGCAATAAATATGTAACACAGGCTAGCGCACTTTTATTCATGTCTTATTGTTGATCCTTAATCAGTTCCCAAATATTTATACATTCCCTCTTGCTCAAGTTTTTTTATATCACATTCTTGTCCCAAACTGATGTTTTCCTGGTGCTGCAGTTTTCCTGCTTTAAAGATTGCTTTTGCACACTTATCAAGACCAAATGACATTCTTATATCATCTGAAAAAGATTTAGAAACCTACAGCTGTGCTTTCTGTTCCTCATCTGAGTTGTAAAATTTTAAATCATCAACAAAGAGAAGGTGAGAAGTCTTTATACTTTGTTGTTTTCTACGAGCCAAATTATAGCCATGGCCTAAGCTGTTAAGTAAACAGAGAGTCACCCTGGAATATCCCCCTTTGAATTTTTATCCCTGGGATAGTAATCTTTCCTTTATCATAGTTTAATTGCAAATTGGTCTGCCATGGTTTCATGGTCAGTGTAATGTCGATCAGTGTAGAGTGTATCTTATACATTTTTAAGCACTCTTTTATCTGTGAATGTGGGATACTATCAAATGCTTTTTTGTAGCCTATCCATGCCATACTTAGATTCTTCCCCTTTTTACAGTTCTCCACTATGACTTTATTTAACAACAAATCAGCCTTTGTTATATATGACTTTCTTTTATTGCCCTTTTGTTCTACTGCCATAATTGAGTTTTCTTCTAAATGACTATAAACTCTGTCAGCATCAATTCCCTTGTATAGTTTATATATCGTCAGAAGGCAAGTTATTGGTGTGTAATTTTTAGGGTAGCTTGCAGGTTCACTGTTAAGTAGGAGCATTGCTTTGCCACTTGTTAACCAGGTAGTTTTTACTCTTGGCTAAATCTTTGTGCAAAGATGTTAATACTTTTAACCAAAAATTAGGTACTGCATCTGGGTCTGGGATTTTCCAGTTAGAGGTTTTTCTTAACTTTGTTTCAATCTCTCTGGCTGTTACTTCATCCCATTTCATATGCTGCACCTTTAAACTTCTTATTCTTTCATTTACTTCTTCTATACAGTTAGCATATTTGTTATGTTCCACACGATCTTCATGGATACTTCTCCAAAATGTATCTATTTCTTCTTTTTTGGTGGTCTTTCAATTCCTTTTACCTTGTTTCCCAATTCTCTATAGAATTTTTTTTGGGTCATCACCAAATTGATTATTTTGTACTTTTCCTTTATATTTACCTGTATATCTTCTAAGTTTTTCCGCCTGTGCTGAAATTTTTAGTTTGTTATTTGCAATAGTGAATGATAGATCCTGGTCAGTTCTAATGCTGTGCATTGCTTTTGTCACATCTATCTTTCTTAGTATTTTTGTTGATCTGTTCCCTCTTCTATTGTCTTCTAACAATGACATTTCTTGTCTTAAATGCTTTATAGTTTTCGCTATTTGATACTTCCATGATGGTATTCGAATTCTCCCCTTCCTTTCCCTTGTTATCCTGTGTTCTTGTGGTAGAACTTTACCAGTTATTAATTTAGCTGCACAGTAATATATCCTGTTTACTTCTGTTATATGGCATGGACCTCTATGGACAGTCCTAATTACTGTGTTCATTTGTTTTATCAGACTTTTGACTTTTTGGGTTTTGTTGACCTTCTGCAGTCTATTTCTCTCATTGATCTTAATATATATATATATATATATATATATATATATATATATATATATATATATATATATATATATATACATAGGTTCCCTATTAGAAGACCGAAGACGCATTCTTTCGAATGCATCTTGGTCAAACTCAAAAGCCTGAAATGGCAAAATATCGAAATAGCTTTTAAGCAAATTCTTTCCCTGGGAAAGAATTTGCTTGGCAGCTTCATTACTTTGCCATTTTTGGCACTGTAGTGTGGTCTTGGAGTTGGTATATTTAAGTAGGGGGGTATGGGAGGCAAAGCCCCTCACTTAATGTAATGTTTAAAATGTTTTATTTTTTTTTTTGGTTGGAACAGCGATTTTTTTCCCAAGGAAAAAAAATCTCTGTTCTGACAGTTCGAAATTGTAAGCTTTTGTTTACATAGGGTCAATTAATCACTGTTCGCTTTTTTAAGCATTCGGTGATCTAATATAGACCCATATATATATATATATATATATATATATATATATATATATATATATATATATATATATATATATATATATATTAAATCAAGCAACTCTTCTCTTAGCTCATTTTCTCCCATACTGACGGCAAATCCTTTGTTTTCCATTTCTTGCGGGCATTCTATAGAAAGTTCTGTAGCATCTTCCTGTGGCCCCTTCTCTTTAATTTCATCCTGTGCTATCCATTACTCTGTCATATGGGAACTCAGTGGCCTATCACTCCTCAACATTAACTGCATCAGAGTTTCAAGTTTCCTGTTCCTTCCCTTGCTGTCTTGCTTCAAATGAACGTTTATACTGGATTCCCGTGAGAGGCTCCAAAATATCTTTATATGGCACCTGACCAATTGCTTCCTGTTTTACTGGTTTCCCCTTAATTTGGATATGCATTGATCTATCCTGTGGTACTTTCTGCATTCAATTTTCAACACTGAATTCTTCACTTTTCAGGTACTCCATAACCTCAGTTTCTGTTTCTTTAACTTCTCCATCACTGATCTCCTTTTCTACTTTTCCTCTTTGTCTTCTTATTTTTTGTATTGTAAAGGTTTCCATGTCTGTTATTCCTTTCCTGTATTTTTCTTCAAATATCTTTGGTGTTGCTCTTTTTGTATTGGTTAGTTTTCCTTTCTCCTTTGCATATATATTACACTATATTGAATCTCTTTTTCTTTCCCATGTCCATATTTCTTCTTCGGATGTCTCTTGATCTTCCTATTTCTTCTTACTTTTGGGACTCGTTCCATCATGCTTTCATGTAACCTGTGTTAGACCTTCTACAACAAATCCTTCACTTTATAGGCACTCCATAACTTCAACTTCTATTTTTTTTTAACTTCTACTTTACTAATCTTCTTTTCTACGTTCCATCTTTGTGATACATATTTTTTATTGTGAAATTTTCCATATCTGGATGCTTTTGCCTGTATTTCTCTTCGAATATCTTTGGGGCTGCCTTCTTTATATTGATTAATTTGTCTTTCCCCTTTGCATAAATATTGCACCATATCACATCTCTCTTTCTTTTCCATGTCTATATTTCTTTTTTATACTTTTCAAATATTTTTGATTTTGTTGTTTATATTTTCACACTTCCTCAGATGCTTCTTTTTCCAAACAGATCAAAGTTTCTTCATCTCTATACTGTTTTTTCACAAAGCTGTTGTATTAATGAATGCAAATTTTAATTTGAAGCTTCTGACAGTTTTTCTTGCAGAAGTATTTTTCTTTCTTCTAATTTTTCTCTTAATCATTTTGCATATCTTGTATCTGAAAATTCTTGGCTTTTTGCATAATAGTAACAAGACATAATTTCAATCTTATCCTCAATAGTACACTGTCGTCTTTATGGCTCTTCTTTGGCCTATCAATTTTTGTGATTTTTCTGGACTACTACTTCCTTCTACAATGGAGGGGGGAGGGGGCATCCTTTCCCTGTCTCTGGCCTGGACCCATTGTAGGAATGTTTCCATATTTTGAGGATTCTACACTGTCATTTTTTCCAGTCCTGGCACCAGTGCACTAGCCAGAATTGGGCACTTTTTTAGCCTAGATTTTGTTCACCCAACTATCTTTTTTTTGTTTTTGACCTACTTCTGTCCATGATATTTGCTATATAAATACCTTTTTGTGAAAAAACAGGGTCCACCTTGTGAAGGTACTTGCCAAGACTTGAGGATGAATTCAGTTTCAGAACTGCTACTCTTCTTTGCTTGCTGACTTTTCATCTCTCCATTTGGACCCCTATATAATTATTGTTATTCTCCTTAAAGATATGCATCCAAAATCAGTGTCTCTCCTTGTTTCTTGAGTTTTCACTTTTAAGTATAGTTTTCTGGTTGTGCTATGTATAGGAGCCTTAACTGTGTAACACTGAAATACCCCTTCAAATTGGGTAATCCCAATCTACCTTGTTCTGTTGGAAGAATCATCTTATCCCACTTGATCCTTGCCATCTTCCCCTCCAAGATAAAATCCTTCAACTCCTTCTTAATTGCTCTCTACAAATTCTTCAATTGATTTGGGCGGTGCAGTGGTGCAGTGGTTAATGTTGTTGTCTCACAGCAAGAGGTTCTCTGGTTCGATTCTCAGCTGAGGTACCTTCTGTGTGGAGTTTGCACGTTCTCTCTGCATTTGCGTGGGTTTCCACTGGGTACTCCAGTTTCCTCCCACATTCTAAAGACATAAGAGTGGAGTGTGTCTCCCTGGGCCTCCGTTGAAAATAGATGGAGCCTACCTGAAATTTCCCGGTCAACAAATGTTAAATTAAATAAAAAATAAATAAAAGTATGCTTGACCTGTGTATAGGACTAAAAACATTTTAACTGCTTGTATCTTACTATCCTTGTCCATATAACAGCACTTCCAATTTCTCAGTTTTTGTATTATCTTTTGTTTAGTATCTTCCCACTTATCATTAGCTGCCACACCAGAATCATTTCTAATCCATACTCCTAAGTACTTCATTTTATCATGTCCCGTTAAATATGGATATTGCTGAACCAGCTTGTGTGTGGGTACATAATTTACGTCTATTGCCTTTGTTTTAGCTTCATTAATTTTGTATCCCAAAAAGATATGAAACTCTTTCAAAATATTTCACAACACTGAATGTCTGTTTCTTTTTTTTAATCAGGTAAAAAATAATATCATCTACAAATAGAGGCAGCTTTTCTTGATTACCATAACAATGATATCCTTGCATTTCTGAGTCTCTTGTTTTCTTTGCCATTGATTCTAAATATAATGCAAATAACAAAGAGGAAAGAGGACACCCATACCTGGTTTCTCTGCTCGAGTAGAAATTATCAGAGAGGAAGCCACCCACTTTAATTTTCACTTCCCATACCTCATACATCCTCATAGTCAACTTTATCATTTTATCAGGGAATGCAAATTCTTCCATTGCCCTCCTCATAAAGTCCCAGTTTACTCTTCAAACGCTTTCTCTGCATCATGACCCACCAACAACAGTGGTATTTTCTTACATTCTGCCTCCCCCTGGATCATCATGTTGTCAAATGTTTACCTACCCTCCACAAAACTACATTGATCCATATCTATCAATGTTGGCATCACTTTTGCCATTTTTGTAGCCATTAAAGATATAAGGACTTTGTAATTATGGTTTAGGATTGAAATGGACCTGTAGGAAGCTGGATCCGATGGATCTTTACCCTCTTTAGGTATTACAGCCACCACAACTTTCTTCCAGGATGTTGGTGCGTCTCCTCCTCTTAAAATACCATTACAACCTTACAGATCTTTATCATGTTTTTCTCTCCTAGCTTCCAGACCTACACAGGAATACCATCTGTTCCTCGGGACTCTCCTGTAGGTTGGTTATACATCACAATTTTTATCTCATCTCCTCCTATCCAAACTGTTAGTAATTGAGCCTCATCTGCCTCTAACTTTGGCATATTTAATTCTTCCATAAACATTTCCATTTGTACCTTTTCTTGATTTGCATATTTCTCTGCTTTATATAGACTTTCACAGTATTTCTGACATATTCCTAGTACCTCTACATGATCTCTTGTTATCTTCCTTGTTATAGGCTCACCAAGCTTTGCAACAGGCCTTTCTACTTCCTGTTGCCTGAGTCGTTGTGCTAACATTTTTGTGCTCTAGGTTTCTTATCAAAAAACAGTTGTTTAACAGCAGTCTTTCTAAACTCATGCATATTATCAAGGTTATCCCTTATTGTTTGCTTAACATTCTGCAGTTGTTCCTCTTCTTGTTCTGTGAGAGTCCCCCTATTCTGCAATACTTGAATATTTGTCAGTCCCTCTGAATAATTCTAGTTACTTCTTGACCATATCACTTTTTTTTTATTTCCACCATGTTTTAAACTCCAGTTTAATTTTATCCCACTCCCTAGCTATATTTTCAGAAGAAATGTATATCTTCTCTAATAACTCCCAAATAATTTCCACTACCCATTCCTTAAATTCCTCTCTTTTCAACAGATAGGTGGGAAAGTGCCAGGGTCTCATTTTTATTTCATTACCCTGTATTTTTACTTTAGTTATTATTGGCACATCATCTTAAATTGTTATTGGGTATGTATCAAGACTTTCGATTAAATGCACATATTCCTGTGAAATGTAATTTCTGTCTAGTCTAGTCCAGTTTTTGTGTCTTAGAGAGTCATATGTAAATTCAGTCTGAACTCCTAGTAATGAATTCACATCTTCCATGCCAAAAAATTTCATAAATGTCTTCAAAAATCTACACTGATTTGTTATATTTCCATTATGGGCCCCCCAGACACATCTTCACTGCTGCAAATCAAATTCCAGTTCCCACCTACAAGTAATATTTCTTGTTGAAAGCTAATTATTTCTCCCAGAATTTTCTTAAGCTCCATTATAGCAGTTTAGGTGGAATATAAATACATGCCAGTGTAATCCTCTTCCCTTGCCAATAGCCTCGTAGTACTGCAAATCTGCTATTATCTTTTTTATCCTCTTCTGTCATTATTGGAGCTCCTCTCACAATTAATATAAGTCCTCCTCTTTTCCTTTGTCCTAGGTATACCCCTGAATAACCATCCTAAAAACCTTTCTTTATTACAGCACCAAGTTTTTTTTTCACAAAATGCCCCGGCCATAGTTGTTGCCTACTGCAGACATCAAGAAATCCACATTTAACCTTAACTGGAGGATTACCTCATCATAGTTGATTCCACTCAAGACACTAAGGCATACCTCCTTTTTTCCATAAGCCTTTTTTCAAAAACTACAGTTCAAATTAAATCTAGAAATTTTTTTCACAAATTCCCTGTCATAGGTTAATGTTTCTGGGGTGCCTTCTGGACTCCTTCCTCATAACTGAATTTCTCTCTCGAGAGAGAGAAAGTCTTTTTTTTACCATCTATAATTCTTAGACCTGGCTCACTAGTCCATTTCCACAGCAAGGAATTCTGTGTTACATGGCATTAGCTATCCTAAAGGTTCCTCTAGTCAAATTGCAACTGGGCAATATTAAATGGTTCCACAAATGTGAATACACCAAACACCAACATCATCTATCCTTTCCTTTTCCAGTTACTTACTTCATACAAAATAACTTCCTCTGGTGAGCCAATCAGGTACAGTTAAATCCGGGTCGCTATCTTTCTCCTCCCATTCCAAGTCAGCCTGTCACCACGGATGTAATGGAGAGTTTCCTACAGGATGAAAGTTCATGGCATTTGGGATCCACACTTCAGAAAAAACATACAAACCTCAAATAAATTATGTACATAATGAAACAGGGGAAACTAGGCCTTACCCCTCTTGCAGCCTAGTCATGATTGGCTGGAAGCTGGTAACTCAGCATTATCTCACCCCTCAAGCAACATACATCCTGTTAAAGCATAACACAATTACAGACTCCCTGAGCAGATCCAGGACAGGCCTTCACAAATTAATGCCACCTGTGGGAAACTGTCCAAGTAGATCTGTGTGCCTCCACTAACAACAGACAGTTACAGAGGTTCTGTACCATGATGCCTTGCACACAGGCCTGGAAAACATATGCTCTTTCTTTCCCTAGGATGGGAATGTTGCTTTATGCCTTTCTCCCTTTTCTCTGATTACCAGAGTCTTACTAACAACAAAGACAGACTCTTGAATGATACTTCTGGTGACACGTTTTTGGCCCAGACAATGGTGGTTATCCTTTTTCATGTTCCTCGCTAGGGCCAGTTACCAAAACCCTCCTCACATACTGGACATACTCACACAGGACAAGGGATGTTTTATTCACCCCAAATATTTTGAACCTACACTAGTTGCTATGGATGGTAGGTTTTTGATCATATCTAGGCACCTTTTACAGGAATGTCCAACAGCTATTAAAGGAGGTTAGAAAACCTTTTGCTAGGAATCATAGTTAGTCAAATGGAAGAGATTTTCTAGTTGATGCTGCAGCAGAGAACAGGATCAAACCCAGGTGAAGACTAGTCTATCCTGCATCTGTGTGAATTGCCCAAATCTGGCCTGTTAGATATTTCTGTCAAAGTACATCTTTCGGTCATTTTTACTCACCTGCCATTAGATTTTTGTCTTTCTTTCTTTTACGTAAAAATATTTTTTGACAGGAAGTTTACATATTAGACCACCTAATAGAAACATGGCACTATCCTAGGATCTTAACTTTGCCTTAGAGGAGCTAACTTTATTTCCTTTTAAACCTGCAGCCTGCTCTTCCCTGAAGATTCTTACCTGGAAGACAGTTTGAATTAGTGCTCTAACTTTGGCTACATTATTATCTAAGTGGTAAACACTCATGTCTTCCCAACTCTTTTTGTTTTTTCATGAAGATTTGACTCTTAGGCCCAGTACTTTATTCATGCCTAAGGCTGTTTCTCAGTTTACTTTGATTCAATCTATTCCTCTCCCTGTGTTCTCCTCTGTACCTAAGAGCAGAGGTGAGAGAATTCTATGTTTCCTGGATGTTGACAGACAACCCAGACCCTACCTGTACAAGACAAAGTATATCAGATTGTCAGAGTTACTCTTTATTTCTTTTGAATGTATTAACAGTGGCAATCACTTTCCAAGCAAATCACACCCAACTGGTTAAACCAGGCTAGTCAGTTCTGTTATTCTCTTCATGGAAAAAGACCTCCTTAAAATACAAAGGCGCACTCCACTAGAGGTGTGGTTACTTCTGGGAAATTTTGAAAAAGGGTGGACTCTAAAGCTATTCTAGAAGCAGCAACTTGATCATCTATGCTCATTTTCACTAAACACTACAAAGCTGTCTCCTTTTCAAAGGGCCATGGCAGGTTTTACTCTTGAAGGTCTTCTGGATAGTGATCCGTCTTTCTCCACCCTTCCTGTCTAAACTTTGATGAACATCCCATATAGTTTTGTGCTACTGCAACTGTGACTTGACGATGAACACACAGTACAGTTGTGTTAGTAAACTTACCATAACAGTGGATGTTCATGGATTCTTAGTTAAGTACTAGACAGTCTGCTGACCACTACAAGTCTATCTAAAAACCCATATTCAAAAGTTTCCTCCAAACTCAAGGAAAGCAAGACAGTCAGAGGGTAATTTGAGGTTAACTTCGGAAGTGGCAAGGATGCTACTATGCTTGACATATAGTGGACATTTGTTCCAGAGGTAAGGGATACAATGGGATATAAATCTCATGAGTCAACACACTTCTTATTTATCTGCTGATGAATGTTTAGTTCCCTTAACTAGGCATTTGTTACTTTTTGTTGTCTGAAGGAATAAGATGTCATTCTTAGCACAAAAAGCAAGACACGAATGTCAAAAGGAGCCTATAAGAGACAGACTAAGAGACAGGGCTGTGAGCCTGTTCTGGTAACTAAAATTATTGAGGCCACTGATCGAACTTATGAGGTTTCTCAAGCATGTATGTTTACACAAATAAGTGCCAAAAGGTACATTATACAATAATGGATCTGATGAGATAAGAATAAAGGGGGATTAAGACTTCTTTGGATATAATAGAGATGCCTTTGGAAATTAGGTAAGCAATATAGAAGGCTTTCCATACATGTCTGGTGACACGATGTTCAAATGAAAAAGAATTATCAACAAGAGTACCTAAATCCTTAAGGCAGTATTTGTTTGGAGGGATGTGTCACTCATATGGTATGGAAAAATGTTTTAACAAAAAATCTTTCACATTTAATTTGATAGAGTTCTACTTGCACAAATTGCTAACATGGTCTAACCTAGGGTACCTGTCAAATCTTCGAACGCTCAAAATTTCGAATGTTACACGGTCGAGATCAAATGTTCGAATTTTTGAGTGCTCAAAGATAGACTTTCAACGGCACCGTATGGTGCAAATAGGGAGAATTTCCCTTTTCTGCACTGAAGTGCGGTCTCGGAGTTGGTATATTTAAGTAGGGGGGTGTGGGGGTCTTAAAGTGTTTTTTCTGTGTTTTCTTTCTTCTTTTTTTATGTTCGAACATCCAAATGTTGAACATTTGGTCTCGACTATGTAATGTTCGACATTTTGGATGTTCGAACATTTAACATAGACCCCTAACCTATGTTGACACAATTTTGAGTCAGTATAAAATCAAATAACAACATCCATTTCATAGTCATCTGCAAACTTAGATAACCATAGTTCAGGAGTGTTGGCCTGAAAGTCTGAGAATTAGATGCCACATAGGAGAGGACCCAACACTGAACCATATGGTATACCATTGATAACTTTTTACTTTCAGTGGCACCTGATACACTAATCATGAGTTCTGTGAGACAACCAGTTAGCTATCTATCACATAACATAGGTTCATAGGAGGTTTAGTAGGCTAGTGGTCCTAAAGCCCTTACAAGCCTAGCCATGTTAATCCCAAGTTTCCCCATCTGTCCTGATTAAGTGAACATACTTTGCAGAGCTACTCTATGGTCAAAACTGACTCCCCCATCCATGATGGACATGAATGCCACTTCTGGGGTGAATGTGTGCTCTCCCATCCATTTGTCCAGGTTGCACTTGAATAGGGTCAGTGAGGAGCTCTGCTTCATGTGAACTGTAAATTTGTTCCAGAGGATCGGCAGTCTGTGGGAGACATATTTGTCTATCCAGCAAGCTCTGTTATTGTCACAGGCTAGTTTAAGATCCCTAAAGTGAGTGCCTTTTTTACCATTAGATTTGTGTATATGAAGCTTATCCATCAGGGTAGGGTGTGAGACTGCCCTGCAGGCCAGACACAAGTCTCCTGTCAGCAGTCTATACGATGCACAGTACAGTGACTTGGCTTTTAGTCTATCCACATATGTCATGGTCTGGAAGCCCTTTATTATCTTGGTGAGGAACCTCTCTGGTCTGTCCAGCTGCTGCAGGTGTCTGTTGAGCTATTTGCAAAAGAGAGCATTGTACACTATTAGTGGTTTAATGAGGGTTGAGTATAGTGGGGCTATAAAATCCTTAAACTTGGACACAATGCCCTTACTTATGAGGCATGCAATGTAGAAAGCTTTACTTATCATAGAGGAAACTTGGTGATTGAAGTTCAGATTGCTATCTACCTGTGTTCCTAGGTCTAGTGCCACTGGGTTTGAACTTAGAGCTTGTTGTCAATACTGTAGCTAGTGTGGAATTCTACTTTACCAAAGAGAATAGTAATACCATTTTTGAGTTTAGATTTAGAGAGTGATTTTGGAGCCAGCCATTTGTCTGTGTTAACCCTTCCTGTAGTATGTTAACATCATTAGGGGACTCAACTTGCAATCATCAGTGAACTTGGTGAGCCAAAGGCCATCTAATTTACCCTGGATTTCCAAGAAGATTCTGAACAGTAAAGAACCCAGCACAGAACCTTGTGGTATACCACTGGTGATGGGTCTACTGGTACAAGTGGAGTCACCAGCTTTGACAGTATAAGCCTTGTTGATGAGCCAATTGGCTACCCATATAGTGATGTAAGGGTAAATACCTAGTTAATTTCTCCAAATCGTTTGGGTTTCTGATACCATGACAGGAATGAACCCCATTCCTAAGTCAAAGTACGATTAAAGTTCATGAAATTAGTATTGTTTCAATCTTTGATGTCAGCCAAAAGTGCTCTTTGCAGCACCTGCAATGTGCCCACTAATGACTCCTTCAGCAATTCGTATGAGGTTACATGCATTGGTAACATATCTAAATACAATTGCAGATTCTTTTTTATGACACATTGCTCCTACTACTATTGGAAATGTCTGGGTGTCTTTCTTCCACATTGCTTTTATTTCTGCCTGCAGATCCTGATATTTTATGACTTTGTGTCTCTCTTTATGTAAGATACTGTAGTCACTGGGTGTGGTGATTTCAATGATCAATGCTACTTTTGTCTTCTTTTATTGGACCACTATATCCGGTTTTCTAGGATCTATCTTTTGAACTGCTGGTAATGGGTGATCCCATGTGATGCAGACTTCATCATTTTCTATGATGCTTTGTGGCTCATGTTTCCAGTGTTTTTCAGCCATTTTAATACCATAATGTATGCACATTATTATGCTACATTATTATGCCTTTCAGTATGCAATCCTTCTGTCACTCGTATATCACTACCAGCAATAAGGTGTGCAACTGTTTCCAATTCTGTTTTACAAAACCTACATTTGTCTGTTTCTCCCACATATTCAATGGACTTTGTAAACCAAACTGTACATAGCCCGCTATCTTGGGCCAACAATATTAACCTTTCATCTCTTGGTTTGAATGTGCCTCTTCTTAACCATTCCTTTATTTGATCCAGATCAACATGAGGTTCTTCCAGAAGTTTTCTATACTTTCAACTTTATTTATGGATTTTCCACATTTCTTACCTTCTCATTTGATCCTTCACCTTATATTCTCTCTTTTGTTTTTTGACACATTCAGTTTCTGCCAGATTTTTATCGACTTCTGGTCTGATTTCAATTCCTGCTTGATGCCGATATGCTTCTGCTAAACTAAGCAGGAAAGTCATCTTAGATTTATTCTCCTCATATTTCAAAACTTTCACTATGTTTGGATCTTGTCAGGTCAGCAGAAATGTGTGCAGTGCCATGATTGCACATCTATACATGTAATCAGTATCAAGGAGGCCCATCCCTCCTTCGGAACGGGGACTATATAATCTTGGTATGTACTGATTTTATAAATCACTTGGTGAGCATGAAGCATCCTTTTTATTTTCCTATCTAATCTATCTAACACGTTTTGGGGCCATTCAATCACTCCAAAACTGTAAATTAGGACAGGAAGAGCAAATTGGTTTATAGCTTGAATTTTGTTTCTAGATGTCAATGCTGTTTTCGGGATTAATTTAAGTCTTCTAAAGTATTCCTTACTACGTTTTATTTACATTTGCTCATTTTTTTTTGTTAATCCTTCATCAGTTCCCAACTATTTATACACTCCTTCTTTCTCAAATTCTTTTATATCACATTCCTATCCCAAACTGATGTTTTCTTGGTGCTGCAGTTTTCCTGCTTTAAAGGTTACTTTTGCACATTTATCAAGGCCAAATGACATTCTTATATCATCTAAAAAGGTTTTGACAACTTGCAGTTGTATTTTCAGTTCCTCATCTGATGAGCTATACAGTTTTAAATCATTGACAAACAGAAGATGAGAAGTCTTTACACTTTGTTGTTTTCTAGGAGCCAAATTATAGCCATGGCCTAAGCTGTTAAGTAGGGAGCTTAACGGGTTAAGGGCAACGCAGAATAGCAGCAGTGACAGAGAGTCACCCTGGAGTATCCTCCTTTGAATTTTTATCCCTGGGATAATAATTTGTCCTTTATCATGGTTTATTAGCAAACTGGCCTGCCACTGTTTCACGGTCACTGTAATATAACTGATCAGTGTAGGGTGCATCTTACACATTTCTAAGCACTCTTTTATCCATGAATGTGGGATACTATCAAATGCTTTTTTGTAGTCAATCCATGCCATGCTTAGATCCTTCCCCTTTTTACAGTTCACCACTATAACTTTATTTAACAACAAATGATCCTTTGTTCCATATGACTTTCTTTTATTGCCCTTTTGTTCTATTGTCATAATTTAATTTTCTTCTAAATGACTATAAACTCTGTCAGCATCAGTTCCAGTTTATAGTTTATACATCATCGGAAGACAAGTTATTGGTTTATAATTTTTAGGGTAGCTTGCAGGTTCACTCTTAAGTAGGAGCATTGTTTTTCCTGTTATTAGCCAGGTTGGTGTGTGTTCTGGGTGGGCATATAAATAGTTCTTACTCATGGCTAAATCTTCGTGCAAAGATGTTAATACTCTTAACCAGAAGTTAAGTACTACATCTGGGCCTGGGATTTTCCAGTTGGAGGCTTTTCTTAACTTTATCTCAATCTCTCTGGCTGTTGCTTCACCCCATTTCATATCCTGTACCTTTAAACTTCTTATTCTTTCTTTTACTTCTATCCATTTAGCATCTTTGTTATGTTCCACAGGATCTTCATATATACTTCTCCAAAATATATCTATTTCTTCTTTTTTTGGTGGTCTTTCAATTCCTTTACCTTGTTTCCCAATTCTCTATAAAACTTTTTTGGGTCATTAATAAATTGTTATTTTTCTTCTTCTTTCTTTCTATTTATCTGTGTATCTTCTACGTTTTTCCACCTGTGCTGAGATTTTTAGTTTATTTGTGAGTGCATGATAGATCCTGATCTGTTCTAATACATTTGTTTTATCAAACTTCTGACTTTTTGTGTTTTATTGACCTTCTTAAGTCTATTTCTTTCACTGATCTTAATATGTCTATCTAGCTCCATTAAATTAAGCAACTCTTCTCTTAGCTCATTTTCTTCTAAGCTGAGGGCACATGTTTTTGTTTTCCAATTCCTGCGGGCATGCTATAGAAAGTTCTATAGCATTTTCCTGTGGCACATTCTCTTCAGTTTCATCCTGTGTCATCTGTTGCTCTGTCATATGGGAACTCACTGGCCTATCACTCCTCAACATTGACTGTGCCAGAGTTTCCACAGCTTCCTGTTCCTTCCCTTTCTGTCCAGATTCAAGTGAATGTTTATACTGGTTTCCAATGGAAGGCTCCAAAATATCTTCTTATGGCACCTGTCCAATTGCTTCCCATTCCACTGGTTTCCCGTTAATTTGGATGTCCATTGCTCTATCCTGTTGTGGTGGTTTCTGAATTAGATTTTCTACACTGAATTTTTCACTTGTCAGGTATTCCCATAACCTCACTTTCTATTTCTTTAACTTCTCCATTACTAATCTCCTTTTCTACTTTTCCTCTTTGTCTTATTTTTTGTGTTGTAAATTTTCTGTGTTAGAATTCCTTTGCCTGTGTTTCTCTTCAAATATCTTTGGTGCTGCTCTTTTTGTATTGACCAGTTTTTACTATAGTGCTTTTTTTAGGCAAAGTTCAAAGGACAAAACCACCACCGTAACAGGTACAAGCATGCAAAATCTGAAGGTAATGCTACTCAATGCTAGACATCTAAACCTCAAAATGCACTCTCTTGAGGCACTCCTAAAAATTGAGAACATCGATATCTTTGCAGTAACTGAGACCTGGTTCAAGGCTCCAGAAAGCACCCCTGCAATACCAGGCTACAACTCTTACCACACCTTTTGGCCACCAAACTAGGATCAAAACACTAAAGGTGGAGGAGTGTCCACATTCACCAAGGATATTCACACCATCAGGTTAGTTGCCCAACACAATGCATCTGAAATTCTCCAGGTGCAACTAACACTAGGTAAGACTGCAATCCAAATTGTAGCTTGCTACAGATCCCCCACCATGCCCCAAGATTCTCACTACACATTTCTAAACATACTGGAAAATATTAATATACAACCAAACACCCTAATACTGGGTGATTTCAACTACCCTGCCATTAACTGGGAAAACTACTCATGTACCAACACCTTTGCCAAACGGTTCTTGGAATTCATAAATTCCAATGCCCTGGATCAACTAATCTATAGTCTGACCAGGGGCTCCAATATCCTAGACCTGGTCATTACCAACATGGGAAATCAATGCTCCACACTTATGGTCACCCCCTTGTTGGTCAGGTCAGACCATAAGCTAATCACCCTTAACATCCACATCCCACCCCCAGCCCCCAGTAAGGAAACCTCCATAAAAAACTTCTCCAAGGCCAACTTCCTGCTACTCAAGTCAGAAGTTACAAACTTCATGACACCCATGCAGATGGGAACTGAAAGTTCGACTGCTGAGTCCTACACTAAGGCACTGTACGAGCACATCCACTCATGCATGAATCGTGCCATCCCAAATAAAACCAAGATGCTCTCCTCCAAAAAAAGGAAGCCAATCTGGTGATCCCCTGCCATAAACAAACTTTACAATAAAAGGAAGAAACTGTTGCAGAAAAGAGAAAAATCACAGGATGCAAAAAACTCCCTTACCAGTAAGAAACTGAGATCCCTCATAAAATCCTCCAAAGCTAGTTACGAAAATAAAATTGCCAAAGATTCCAAAGACAACCACAAGGCATTCTATAACTATGTCAAGAATCTAAATGGCAATGCTCAGATCTGCTCTGAGCTACAACAGAATGGCATTAAATACACTGATCCCAAGGATATTGCCAATATCCTGGCAGATTGATTCAGTGCCAGCTTCACCCCTTGCTCACCCCCTAAATGGCTCAATACCGAAATATTGCCAAATTCTGGTAATAACAGCCACACAGGTAAAAAACGCACTCTCCAAAGCTAAGAATACAGCATCCATGGGACCAGATGACATCCCGGGCTGTGTACTACATGAACTACAAAATGAACTGGCACCTCAAATAAGTGTCATGTTTAATCACACCCTCACCTCAGGCTTCATGCCTACTGAGTGGCGCACAGCTACAGTTATCCCACTCCACAAGCGGGGATCCACCTTGGATCCCGGGATCTACCACCCCATCAGTCTGACGAGTCTGATCTACAAAGCCATGGAACGTATTATCATGGAACTTATGCAAAGGAGAAAGTTCATAGGTTCATAGGTTCATAGGTTGGTGCTAGACTATCGGCCTCAGGGCCTAAACAAGCCTAGCCATAACAACTCCCTGGCTATTTCTTCCCACACCATTTACTTCCCTGGACCCCTGTCTAGCAGGGCAACTGACGTGATCCCCAGGGTGAATTTCATATCTTCCATCCAATCATCAAGGTTCCTTTTGAAGAGGGCCAAAGAGGCACTCTGTTTGACATGTATGGGCAGTCTATTCCAGAGTATGGGGAGACTGGGTCAGGAACCTATCCCTCCAGCATGTTTTGTTTATTGTGATGACAAGGTTTAGATCCCTGGAGCATGTGTCTCTGAGGGATTGGGATTTCTTTAAGTGTAGCATGTCCAACAGCTCTGGGTTTGCAGAGATTGCTTCAGAGTAGACGATATGCGACAGGGTATAGCTGGAGTTTTTTAAGGCGGTCAGCATAGGGCATCTGCTTTAGGCCTGTGATTTTTTTAGTGAGGTATTTCGGCAGCCTTTCCAGTTGTTGCAGATGTCTTGAGAGGTATATACCAAATGGGGCGTTGTATTCTATAATGGGTCTAATGATTGATGAGTACAGTGGGACAATGATCTCCTTTTTTCTGGATGAAAATCCCTTAGTGATGAGGTGTGCCACACAGAAGGATTTCCTGACTGTTGTAGCGATGTGGTTATTGAAGGTGAGACCACTGTCCACCTGTATCCCTAAGTCTCTTATCACACTTTTGGTGATTAGTGTACTGCTACCTATGTGGTAATTCATGTGTGCATGTTTTTTTCCCAAAGGGGATGACTATACATTTCTTGGCATTGAGCTTGAGCCCATGGCTCTGGCACCAAGCATCTGTTTCTGTAAGGCCCTTTTGTAGAGTATCCACATCATTTGGGGGTTCCATATTGGCTCCCATTTTGCAGTCATCTGCGAACTTTGTTAGCCAGAGTCCCTTAGTGTTGGCCTGTACTTCAGAGAAGTATATGCCAAACAAGAGAGGTTCCCGGACTGAACCCTGAGGTACTCCACTTGTCACTTGTCTGGAGCTGGATTTGGAGTCAGCTACTTTTACAGTGTGGGTTCTGTCAATAAGCCCTCAAGTGATGTAGGGATTAATGCTCAGCTTAGTAAGTTTATCTATGATTCCAGAGTAGGGGATGGTGTCAAAAGCCTTGGCAAGGTCCAGATAGGCTGTGTTGACTGCCTTATCCTCGTCCACTTCTCTGGAGACTGATTCGAAGAAATCAATCAGGTTCAGGAGACAAGATCGGCCCTTGACAAACCCAAACTGGGTGGGGTCCAGTGTTTGAAGGTTGCCAATGTCTTTGTTTAGAAGTTCCATGATAATACGTTCCATGGCCTTGCAGATGAGGCTCGTCAGACTGATGGGGTGGTAGTTCCCGGGATCCAAGGTGGATCCCCCCATGTGGAGTGGGATAACTGTACCTGTGCGGCACTCAGTGGGCACGAAGCCTGAGGTGACAGTATGATTAAACATGACACTTAGGTGAGGTGCCAGTTCATTTTGTAGTTTATGTAGTACACAGCCCGGGATGTCATCTGGTCCCATGGATTCTGTATTCTTAGCTTTATGTATCTTATTTCCATACCTGGCTTGGCCAGATATCTTTTCTGTAGTCCTAACACATGCTGTTTTTAGGCGCTGCCATTCTTCTTCAACTCCACTTATTTCCTCCTCTTCTTGGGGTGCTAGAGCCCTGAATAATTCATTGAACTGTTGTACTTTCTCTCCAGTCAACTTCCAAGTCCTCAGCCTGTTCTCTGTTGACATTAGAGCCTTCTCTGACCACTGCTTGCAGCTGATTGTGGCCACTAGTGGTTATGCTGTGGGCTGACTATTTCACTGGGGATGACTTTGGAGTCATGGATTCTACCCCAGTGCCTTTTCCTTACAAGGAGGAAGTCCACCTGAGTTGCGTGTTGACTATTCTTGTATGTGATCTTGTGACTGTCTCTCTTTCTGAACCATGTGTTGGCTACTATCAAGCCATTTGTCAGACAGAAGTGAAAACCTTAACCACTAAGCCATCTGGTCTTGAACATGTAAGTTACTTACTTGTACCCTCCAGGCTTTTACTTTAACATTAAGCTGCTGTAAATTTAGCTATAGGCCAATTTTGGAAGAGTAGAGTTTAATTTGAAGGAAAGCTGACCATACCATAGACCCAGTGCAGTTATATTTTTCTATTGCACAGATTGTAAATTAAAGATAATAACCTTGCCAGTGTCTGATTATAAAGGGAGAAAGAATATTTTTAGCTATCCATTTAAGCCACAGTGAGAGTGGTGTGCTTCTAGCGTAGCAAGCCTTTCAGGGTGGGAGCAGAGAGATGGAGACAGGGACAGTGCCTGATATAGTAGTTAGTACAATTGCTCACTACAAAAACTTCTACCAATAAACTTAAAAAAAAACACTGTGTAGTCAGGTTCAATAATTAGGTATCATTTTACACGCATTCAAATAAACTCAGCAGTTTACACAGCAAACATAGAGTTGGCAATTACCATTCTTTAGCATAGCAACGTGTTTGTTGTGGTATTTAAAGCCGTTAGCACAGATCTAAAGTAGAGAACAAACTCATGTTGCCAGACTGTGGAAACTGTATAGTATAACATAAACGTGTAATATCACTCATGATGTAGATGTAAAATCAGTAAGCAATGCACAGAAAGCTGTAGCTTTCTACAGTACCATAGACATGTTTAAGATAACTTTCTGCACTTAACTGCACAATTTTCCTTAGAATAACATCATTCCAGACAGTTCCCAACAACTCTATTACTGGTGAGTACAGCTACAAGTGTTTACACATAAAAATAATATGCTTTGAAACAGTAGTTTTTACATACCACGCTGAAAAAGGCAGCTGACTGGGCCAGGAGCACTTGGGCATTTGAAAATGGTGGTTTCTGTGGGTGGATTAGTAACCTCGCTTCCGTAGCTAGGAAGAGGGTGGGGATCAAGCAGCTGATAGGCTGGCTGACAGGTAGTGAGGGAAACCAGACCACAAGATTCCAAGAGCCAGTGAATATAACATAGTACTTTAGGCAATGTAAGTTACTTAACTGTATCCTCCAGGCTTTTACTTTAATGTTAAGCTGCTGTAATTTTAGGCTATAGGCCAATTTTGGAAGAGCAGAGTTTAATCTAAAGACAAGCTGACCTTGCTATAGACCCAGTGCAGTTATATTTTTCTAGTGCACACAGATTGCAAATTAAAGATATTAACCTTGGTAGTGTCTGATTATAGAGGGAGAAAGAACATTTATGGTAATCAGTTTAAGCCACAGCGAGAGTGGTGTTCTTCCTGCATAGCAAGCCTTTCAGGGTGGGAGCAGAGGGATGAAGACAGCGACAGTACCCTGGTAGTGTCTAATTATAGAGGGAGAAAGAATGTTTATGGCTATCTATTTAAGCCGCAGTGAAAGTGGTGTTCTTCTAGCATAGCAAGCCTTTCAGGGTGGGACCAGAGACAGGAACAGTACTGCTCTGTTTTCCTTAGAATAACATCATTCCAGATAGTTCCAACAACTCTATTACTGGTGAGTACAGTTGCAAGAGTTTACACAGAAAAATAATAAGCTTTGAAACAGCACTTTTTACATACCCCACTGAAAAAGGCAGCCAACTGGGTCCAGGAGCACTAGGGCATTTGAAAATCTTTCACTTTACAGGAACTCCATAACTTCAACTTCTATTTTTTTAACTTCTACTTACTGATCTTCTTTTCTACGTTCCATCTTTGTGATATTATTTTTTTACTTGTGAATTTTTTCATATCTGGATGCCTTTGCCTGTATTTCTCTTCAAATATATTTGGGGCTCCCTTCTTTATATTGATTAATTTGGCTTTCGCCTCTGCATAAATATTGCACCATATCAAATCTCTCTTTCTTTCCCATGTCCATATTTCTTTTTTTATACTTTTCAAAAACCTCTAGGTTTTGTATTTTATGTTTTTGCACTTCCTCAGATGCTTCTTTTTCCAAACAGATCAAAGTTTATTGGTCTATATACTGTTTTTGCACAAATCTGTTGTAACAATGAACACAACCTTTTATTTGAGGCTTCTAATGGTTTTTCTTGTGAAAGTATTTCTCTTTCCTCTACTTTCTCTCAATCTTTTTGTATATCTTCTGTCTGGAAATTCTGGGCTTTTTGCATAATAGTAACAGTACATCATTTCTTTCTTATCCTCAATAGTCCACTCCACTCCACAGTCTTTATGGCTCTTCTTTGGACTATCAGTTTTTGTGATTTTTCTGGACTGTTACTTCCTTCTACAATGGTGGTGGTGGTGGTGGTGGTGGGGGGGGGGCATCCTCACCCTGGGGCTGGCCTGGCCCCATTGTAGGAATGTTTCCGTATTTTGAGGATTCTATACTGTCATTTTTTCCAGTCCTGGCACCAGTGTGCCTACCAGGATTGGGCACTTTTTTTTCCTGAGTTTTGTGCACCCAGCTATGTGTTTTAATTTTTGACCTACCTCTGTCCATGATATATGCTATATTAATACAGACTATATATCAGTGTTGTCTTGGTGAGATTTTGTGAAAAGCAGGGTCCACCTCTTGCAGGTACTCACCAAGACTTGAGGATGAATTCAGTTTTAGCAATACAACTCTCCTTTGCTTGCTGACTTTTCATCTCTCCATTTGTGCCCCAACTGAGAGAGTTTTTCAATGATACCTGAGTGGGTGATTATGTCAAAAGGCTTTGCCAGGTGAAGATAGGTGGTATAGGACTTAACCTTCAATCAGGGCTTTGGTGACTTTCTCGAAAAAGTCCAACAGGTTTAATAAGCATGAAATACCCTTAACAAAGCCAAATTGGGTTGGGTCTGGATTTTTGAAAGTTGCCTTATGTCCTTGTTGATAAGGTCCATGAGGATTCTTTCCTTGGCCTTGCAGATGGGACTGATTAGATTTGTGGGTCTATAGTTCCCAGGGTCTGAGATGGACCCCCCATGGGGATTACTGTTGCTGTTCTCCTCCCCTCTGGAACAAATTCAGTTCTCAGGCTATGGTTAAATAGAGCACTAAGTGGGTCCTGTTTTAGATTGCTTAATAAGCATCCTGGGATGTTATCTAATCCCATTGAGGGTGTGTTTTTGGCCTTGGAGACTGCAGCTAAGACCTGATCTCCAGAGATACTAGGCAGAGGACCGGTGTCGGGTATGCTTTGCGGTATGGCTGGTGGGGCCAGGGGGATGAAGTTTGCACCAAATCTGTCAGCTAGCAGATGTGTGGTACTATCTATTACCAGTTCTGCACAAAGCTGGGCATTCTTTTTTAGGTTTTGGATGTAATTAATGAATGCCTTATGATTATCCTTAGCTACAGATGCTATTTTAGGTTCATATTTCGCTTAAGAGGACTTCACGAGATTTCTGATTTGCTTGTTCAAGTTGAAGAGGGAATTCTTCCTCTGCTGAGCCAGTTCTCTCTTATTCTTAGACATCAGTTTCCTCCTCTTGTTATATAATCTGTGTATACTTGAGGTCCACCAGGGTGGCTTGTTTTTTCAGGTGAACCTGGTTCTGATCCAGTCAGGTACAGCCGAGTCTATACAGCTGCTTAAGTGTTTGTACAGGGCATCTCAATACTCCTCTGCATAAGAATCATTGTTGTCTGTGAGTACGAGGGGGGGGGAGTATAAAACTTTTTATACCATCGCTTCATAGTCTGAAGTTAGCTTTGGAAAAGTTCTTCAGTTTTTTGCTCCTGTGGGGGTGTCAGGTCCAATAGTTACTTTGAACTAAACAGTTTTATGGTCCAACTTTATTAGGGAAGTTATCACACAAAGGAGATTGCAGTGACTCCCCATGTTGGTGAGTACTGTGTCTAGGATATTTGAGCCCCTTGTGGGGGTGTAGACTCTCTATTCCAGAGCATTTGAATTAATAAAGTCCAGGAACCTCTGGGCACGTGTGCTTGTGCTTGCATATGTCATCCAACTGATGGAAGGATAGTTGAAATCACCCATAACTAAGGTGCTGGGCTGTATACCGAGTGATTCCAAGAAGTTCAGGTAGGCAGTGTGCTTTTCTTAGCTCATCGAGATTTAAATTCACATTTTCAAGTCTGTCAGTAATGCCTGCATGAAGTAGTGTCAAAGGCCTTAGCCAGGTCCAGATATGTTATATCCACTATCAAATGAAAGACATTGAGATTAAAGTGTCAAAAACTTACTCTGATAAAGCTGAATTGATGTGGGTCCAGAGGTAAGAGATTTTCAATATCCAGATTAATAAGGTCTGAGATAATATGCCTCACAGCTTTACATATGAGGCTAGTGAGACTAATGGGCCTAATGTTACCAGGGTCTGTGCTAGGACCACCCTTGTTTAATGGCATTACAATGGCTGTTTTTCAGGCCTCAGGAATGTAACCAGTTGAGACTCAAAGAGGTTATTAATAGTTTCAGATAGGCCATATTTGACCCTGATAACTAGGCAACCTGATATATTATCAGGGCCCATGGATGACACAGTTTTACCATTTGAGAGAGATGAGTAAGCTCATTCCATTGTAATTAAAGGGATGGCTGGGACTGTGGGATCGTTGGAATAGCTATAAACGTGGATGGAGTAAAATTTGCACTACACTTGTTGGCTAGGGTATTAGCTATTTCCTGTGTGATAAGATTGTACAGGTTTATTTTGGACTAGCTCTGAATATTGTTTGGTATTTATTCTGAACTCTCAGACATAATTAAAAAAATAATTTGCAGTTATTTTTGTTTTAGGTAGCTATTTTCAGTTCACACTCAGCTTTGAGTTTCCTAATGGTTCCGTTAAGCTCTTTACTAATTTGTTTAAGAGTGCTGTTAAGGTAGATAGAATGAAACCTCTTAAAGCATTAAGTAATTTCTTTCTTTAGTTATATAATTTATTTATATTGGAATTCCACCATAGGGTTTCTTTCTAATTTTCTCCTTATATTTGGTAAAGGTATGAGCTGCCTTATCGATCTAACTATTTATATGGAAGTCCAAGTCAGAGGCATAAGCAGCAGCTGTAACAATGTGATCTATCGGAGGATTACAGCAGAATTTAATTTCATCAAGTAACTGAAGTAGGTTTCATTTGTGATGTCCCTAAACACTGTGGTATTTAGAGAGGAAGTACTACCTGTTTTAAAGGTCACTAATTTATGATCTGATAAAAAACATGTTTGAGTAGATCACTGTTGCAGTATTTTTTTGCTGTTAATCCTGGCCTTGTTGGGGTCACAATTACTTTTGTCCCCTCATTTATGGCATGACATAAGTATGGCATAAGTTTGACATAATTTGGAATATCAAAACTTGACATACTTTTTGCAGCAGCCTTCCTGTTTTCAAATAAGAAAGTTCTGAATGTTTGTGCCCATAAGTTGTATTTATACCACCATGCACTACTGCTTTTATGGGTGTATAGTACAATAGAAGGGTGCCCAAAAGTTTTAGTATACCCGCAGGGCATCTCATATCCTTGGTATGATATGTCTCATATAACTTCATGCTACTACAACAGTGATCTAAAGATGACTATCTACTGTTATGGTAAATTTACTTACAGAACTGTACTTTCTGGATTTGTTTTCTTAATTTTTTGTAACAGTTTTTTTTCTGTGTTTACGAGTATAGGTTAGTACTAGGCAAACTTCCCTGGTGGGCAATTTTCAGCCTAGCCAATTACTCCATGTGAGAATCAAACCTTGCATCTTGTGTTTGCAAGTTCAACACTGTAGCCATTATGCCAACCTCCCACCCAATTTATTGCCTTCTATTCAGTCTCTTAGACAATGCATAAAATTCTGGACTTTATTATATTTCATTTGTGATGCAAGATGTTTACCAGTTTTTAAGTAATTAATGTTATGGAAGAATGAATTTTTAGTTATACTATTATAACATGATATATAATATAATATTGTCTAATGTAATTTAATGTAATATAATAAATAATCTAATAAAATATAGCTGACTGCAGTTTAAAGATGCTGGTTTAGAGGTTATAAATTCAGATATCAATACTAATGCCAGTTAACTAATATGAATCTGAAAAGTAAGTAGAAATGTATAGTAATTACCTTTCTTCAGTCCTCACACCTTGAACAACAGCTTCATTTTCCAAGTTTAATTAATGTTTTGCTATGAATTTACACTTAAGGTATAAACACATAAGTATGACATAGAATAATCTAGTCCTGTAACAACATATTCTATCCTGATTTGTTTTGAATGCATCCCACACAGACTTTAGTTTAATATCCTAACTCTACATAATGTGTGCTTGCAGAAAATTCAGTTCTGCAAGTCCAACAGCCTAAACCACTTGCACCTGAAATCATTAGAAATAGTCCACAATATAGTAATTTTACAGCACAGCACAGTTAGTCAGAGCTATGAGCTGATTATGGCATAGTCCTGGGTTTGATACCTTTTGCCTCCACTTGTATATTGTGTGAATATGAGCAAGTCAGTTAAGGAAGCAGGCATTCCATGTTTGTTTATCCTTATAACAAGATGTGCATGCCTAAAGGGTTTACTGTGCTAGCAAATTAATAAAAAATAAAGTAAAAATTTCATTCAAGTTTTTTTTTATTCTTTAATGTCTGTACTTTCTTTTACCCTGTCTCCACTGTGATCTTATCCAGTAATGTGAATCTTCTTGAACTTGCATTTTCAACTCTGCATAGAGCCATAGTAGAAAGTCACAGTAAAAAAAGCTATTTGGCATGTTCACAGAGTGAGTGTCACCTCGGTTCATATTCATTGTTTGAATCATTCATTCATTTATATTTGTTAGAAAAATATGTATTAATGTGTGTATTAGCAATATGTTTAGTGCTTTTAGAAGCTAGAAAAAGAGTTAACACATTTATTCTATTTCATACTGCATAAATCTGTACAAACTGCAGTTGCTTTCTGGCCTTGTACTGTTAGCTAAAATCTTGCTTGTGCCTTGGAAATTTACTGAGAAGCAGGTGATTTCTGCTTGCGTTAGGAAAATAATGAATAGAACAATACTAATTGTATGAAACTTAGACAAGAAGTTCCGCTGTGCCATGAGAAAAAACACAGCTGTAGAAGTTATAGATAATTAGTACAAAGCCTGCTTGAAAATATGAACTACAATCAGCATTCGCTTGTATCTGAATTAGAAGAGTACCTTGAAATGTAACACTGTATAAGAGATGCTTGTAAACGGATTAATAGTCACCAAGGCCAGGTTGTTTTTCTGAAAAGTTTCTCACAAATCTAGTCAGGTCAGCAGAAAATCTGAATTAACATCTGCTGTAGAACAATGCTAAAAGTTGTGCTTGATTACGTCAGCTTAGAAGGCCATGTCTTGTAAAATAGTATAAGAATGAACATACTTCCTGTTAGTAGTTAGACAAATCCTTGTATTTGCATGTTTTTGTCTCCTTGCTGCAAGTAAATAAAAGTGCCTTAACTGAACCTTACATGTATTGGTCTTTGAAGTTTTTTCCTTTGACAAATTGATCCTTCGGACCGGAAACCTTCACTTCGCCTCGGATCAGACAGGCCAGGTAGCTTGAAACCATACGGGGAAGAAACCACATCGGTTCTTCTTATTTGAAAAGTCCTCCGACTGAATTGTCGTACAAAATAGGCCAGCCACATTCTGATCTGCGACTGAAGGATGGGTTTACTCGAACCAGGTGATCAATCACGAAGGCTCAGTTAAGGTGAATCTATCTTCTTTTTCTGTTTTAGATCAGGGACTAGATTTGTATTTGTTCTGTTAGAGACGTCAGGGACAGAAAGATTACTGTCTTGTCATAGATCAGGGAAACAGAGTAGGTAGGCAGTCATTCTGAAGAGACTATAAAAACATCCATGGTACCACGTTAAAAATAGGGTGTTACATAACGATTAAAAGGGTAGAACAAAATGGGTAATAATTGTACAAAAAGGTCCCAAAATCCGCCGTTAACCGAAGATGCAAAATACATGCAGTCACAGCGTGCTGATAATATTAAATACTACTCAAAATGGGTTAATAAGTATGAATTTGATGGTAAACTAGAGAAATCCTCACTTGTCAAACTTGTCAAACAGCTTAAAACCGATTCTATAGGTCGGGTAAAAAAGCAACGTCAATTAGGAATTCCTCAGGCACACAGGTGGATTGAGGAAGTAAACCGAAGGGAACAAAAGAGTAATAATTCAAAAGCAATGTTCTTAGATAAGGAGGATAATAACTTAGTAATAGCGTCGACCCCTCTGCCTCCTTTACCAGAATATGAGGCAAGTGAACAAGTTAGTCCACCCCTGCGATATCCTGCTGTCACTGTAAGTAGAGACACTACAAAAGCGAAACCGTTTATTAGAGATCTCGTCGAGACCAGCTCTCGAACACAGGCAGGAAACTCAAAAGGGGACATTGAGTTATATCAAATGGGTAGAAATTCACGATTTATGAGTGAAGAAGAAATATGCCCACTTATAGAAGTGCCTAATCCTCAGGCAGGGCAAGAAGGTCAGGACCCAACTATTCTAGTGTATAGACCCTGGACTCCGGAAGACATCCGGAAAGCCACTGAGGGAATTCCCCATTCAAAAGTTAACTTTAGAAAGTTCTTAGAAGATTTGCAAGGAATGAGGCTGAGTTATAATTTAAACGGAGAAGAGGTAGAAAAAGTAGTCAGACAAATTGTGGGACCAGATTGGCACATGATTAGTGGCGACTGGAATCCCCGTGATATTGCGCTCAGGCCCCTCCCACATAGCAGCGCAGAGTTAGACAACAGAGTGAAAGGTCTTACAGACCAAATCTCTGAAAAATGGAAGCCTAGGGCAGACTGGATTTGCATTAATCAATGCATGCAACAGGAAGGTGAAGCTATTGACAGATATTATGCCAGACTATTAGAATGTTTTAATAACCAGTGTGGAATGCAGGTTCCTGAAGATCAGACACATGATTCCCCATACGAGCAGCAGCTAAAGAATGCATTTTTGAAAGGCAGTATTGCACATATAAGTAACTTTATTACAAAACACATGGTAGATCATCGTACAAGCAGGTTACAGTCAATACTTGAGTATGCTAGACATGCCGAAAGGCATTTTAATAGCAAAAAGAAAAAGAAAGCCCAAGTATTTTTTGTAGAAGATGGAGCAGAAGTTTATGTAGTACAGTCCGGGAACAAGGGCAAAAAAAATGCCCAGGGAAACAAACAATCTGATCAACAATCGGAGGACATTGAAGGACGAAAGAAAAGGGGTGAATGTTTTAAATGCGTCAAGAAAGGACACTTGGCAAGGGATTGCAAGAAAAACAAGAAGGCAACTACGGAAGATAAGGAGGGTGAGGACTGACTATATGGTAGTCAAGAATCACTAGAAGGGGATAGCGGAGACAGGACAAATGAGTATATGATAGAGGGAGTAGAGAATGTGACAGAAGAAATAGAGGAAGTGCTAGAAGTCACGGATAGTGAAGAAAATGAAATATTGGACTTGGCTTTATTGAGCTTAGAGCTCTATTTAGCAGACACGAAACCAGAAGTTACACTCCTGGTAGAAGGGAGGGAAGTCAGATTCTTGTGTGACTCAGGGGCATCACGGACCCTGGTACATCCCTCCAAACTGCCAGAGAATTCAGAGTCACCTGATTACATATCAGTGAAAGCAGCTAATGGACAGCTGTATCGGGAGCCCCTCTCCCATAATATTGTGATAACTGATTCTGTTTCAGGATTGACCCAGAAAAGTAAAATTGTTGTATCTGCAAAATGCCCAGTAAGCCTCTTGGGCAGAGACCTTACGCAGCTATTTGGTATAGCAGTAGTTCCGACTATGCAGGGTATGGAAGCACAGCGACAAATTGATACCTTTGCAGTGCAATCGGAGGGTGAAATGTTTTATTGGTATAGCCAGGATCTGGTTACAACTGGTCCAGGGGCGGTGACCGAAGAGTTGATGAACGTAGCCATCAGCAAGGTCCCCTCCCTTGACATTGATAAACAGCATTTGTTGCACTGTACTCTGAATTATTGTAATACACCAGGACCTGATAAGGAATATGAGCAAGAATTGTTTAGAAATCGTGCAAACAGATTGGTATTACGTAATCTGTACTGGGATACAGAAGGGAACAGTGTAGCCAGCTGTTCATTGCCCCAAGAGTTCTTTGCACTGTATAAATCTAATCGATTACCACGTTAGCTTAACTAAGGACAAGAATGCAAAATGGGTAGACTTAGGAGAAAAAGTCACAAGATGGGAAAAACAGACAGAGTTAGAAGTATCAGAACAAGGAATACAAGTGTAGAAGCTGAACTGGATAACTCAGACCCACCCAGCTGTACACTTGCAGTCTAGCGAGGACAGCTGATTAGCACTCCTATTGAAGGAGGAAGAGAATGCCTTACAGAATATACCAGAAAATCTCTGGTCATTAGGAAAATCAGATGTAGGACTTATTCGTACAGCAGGACCAGTTACTATTACGCCAAAGTCAGCATTTAGACCACAAAAGAGACAATATCCCTTAAGAAAAGATACAGAAGTAGGAATCAAATCTATTATAGCAGCTTTACTTAAGGAAGGGGTGCTGGTGGAATCTCCTGATTCACCATGTAACACACCCTTATTTCCTGTTAAGAAAGTGAATGGAGAGTGATGTATGGTCCAAGATTTACAAGCTGTAAATGACGCAGTAATACCAAGGGCACCTACGGTGCCAGACCCACACACCCTATTGAATGATTTAAAACCTCAACAGAAATATTTTTCTGTGGTAGATATCAGCAATGCGTTCTTTTTGATACTGATACAACCTGACAGTCAGCATTGGTTTGCATTCACATTTCAGGGGAAAAGGTATACATATACGCGACTACCACAGGGGTATTGTGAAATTCCAACAATATTCTCACAAGAAATGGCAAGCAACTTGGCGGGATTTACCCCACTAAGAGGTAGTCAGATTTTGCTTTATGTTGATGATATCCTGCTGGAGTCCCCCACCCAGCAAGATTGTAAAGAAGATACCATAGCGCTATTACAATTTTTAGCCACTGAAGGACATAAAGTAAACAAAAATAAACTGCAGCTTTGGAAAAAACAAGTTAAATACCTAGGATATGTGATATCCAAGGAAGGTAGGACATTAGATGAGGACAGAAAAATAGCGATTTTGCAAGCACCAAAACCTACTACCAAGAAGGAAATGATGTCCTTCCTGGGTACGACTAATTTTTGTCGGAGTTGGATTCCAAACTATGCCTTGGAATCTGCACCATTGACTAACCTGATTTATAAAAAGCCTATGGCAGCATAGGATTTGTTACAATAGACACCAGAAGCAGAATCTGCTTTCTGCAAACTGAAACAGTTAATAGCGTCCTCATTAGTTTTAGGATTACCAAACAATCATAAACGTTTTTTCCAAACTGTAGACTGTAAGCAAGGTTATATGACATCAGTGTTAACACAGCAGCATGGGGACAAACAACGCCCTATTGCTTATTATTCATCACAACTGGACCCAGTGGCACGGTCTTTACCTCACTGTGTACAAGCAGTAGTTGCAGCTGCAATGGCAGTACAGGCTTCGGCCTCAGTAGTGTTGTTTCACCCTCTCACATTGAGAGTGCCTCATGCAGTTGCAATTATTTTACTGCAAGAAAAGGTAGCATATCTTTCTCCTGCTAAGCATCTTTTCTGTATGACTATATTGTTGAGCCAACCTCATATGACAATCGAATGATGTGCAACTTTGAACCCTTCTACCTTGCTCCCAACCCCTGCAGATGGCACACCACACAGCTGCCTGCAGGTGATTGAGCAAAAGACACTGCCTAAAAAAGATCTTACGGATGTTCCCTTGGATGATGCCGAGGTGACATACTACGTGGACGGCTCATGCAAAAGGGGTCCTGCAGGACAGAACCTAGTAGGATATGCAGTAGTTTCTGACACAGACATTATAGAAGTGAAATCTTTACCACACAATTTATATGCACAGGCAGCAGAATTGATTGCCTTGACACGGGTATGTACCTTAGCAAAGGGTAAATGTGTGAACATTTTTACTGACAGCCAGTATGCTTTTTCTACTGTACATGTTTTTGCGCAACAGTGGAAAAATTGAGGAATGATAACATCTACTGGCAAACCAATCAATCATGCACAGTTTAGTTTAGATCTTTTAGAATCTATTCAGTTACCTCAGAAAGTAGCTATTTGTAAATGCACAGCTCATACCAAGCAACAGGACAGGATTTCAAAAGGTAATGCGAGCTGATACAGCTGCAAAGCAGGCAGCTTCAGAAGTATTTCTTTTGAATGAGGAATTACAACCCTCTGAGATTTTAGACTTAGAAATGTTAAAGACAATGCAAACACTTACTATGCAAACTTAAAAACAAAGATGGGTAAAACGAGGAGCAATTCTCGAAAAGGGGCTGTACATCTCTAAAGAAGGGAAACCGATATTGCTGTCTAATTTGTTTAGATATGCAGCTTTGTTGAGCCATGGGCAGTGCCATGTCTCAACAGGGGGGATGGTACAGCTGGTGAACCAAGTGTTCATGGCATATGGATTCACAAATTACTCTAAAAAATTTTGTTCGTTATGCCACATCTGTAATAAACATCATACACAAGGGGCATTAAAGCCCAAGCAAGGGAGTTTCCCTACACCATCGTATCCGTTTCATACTATTTGTATGGATTTCATTGAGTTGAATAAATGTGAAAATAAGAAGTATTGTCTTGTCATTGTAGATATGTTTTCCAGATGGGTGGAAGGCTTTCCGACTAAAAATCTAGACGCTAAGACGGTGGCCAAAGTTCTTGTTAAAGAAATCATCCCTAGATTTGGCATTCCGGAAAGGATCTACAATGACAATGGCACACACTTCGTGAATCAGACCATACAGCAGTTAAGTAAACATTTTTGCATTTCCCTAAAAAATCATTGTGCGTATCATCCTCAATCAGCAGGGCTAGTAGAGAGGCATAATGGGATTTTAAAGAGCAAGCTATGAAAATTAGTAGCAGAAACGCAGAGAAACTGGGTGTACTGTCTGCCCCTGGCACTGTTGAGCATGAGAACTGTTCCAAATGCAAAAGGATTGACTCCTTTTGAAAAGCTCTTTGGAAGGGCTTACTATATTCCTCAGTGGAAATCTCTCATGCCCGCAGACCAGGAAGCTGACAGTACATTAGCAGAGTATATGCGTAATTTGTTAAATTCTAAACATTTGTTGCAGTTAAATTCTGTTTCAGATAAAGAACGAACCAGACCATCAGAAGTGGCAGTGCCCCCTGGAGCGTGGATTTGGCTGAAGGTAGTCAAGAAGAAAAACTGGGCGTCTCCGAAGTGGGAAGGTCCATATCAAGTGCTTTTGTCAACACCCACTGCAGTCAAAATCACAGAGTGTGCCTCCTGGATCCACCTGACACACTGTAAATTAGTTAAAAACTTTGAACTGGACAAAAATCTTGTTACATGCCAAGAGCAAAAATGATAGAGACCAGAAGAAACAGGAATACAGAACAACCCTTTCCTCAGAAGTATTGCATAATCATCCTGTTAACTGTATTTGTGACAATAATCTTTTTGTTGTGGCCTTTTCTTTTCCCAGCCACACAGATTGAACTGAATAAACGTGAAGCGTTACTCATAAACTGGCATCCAAACTTTAACACTTACCAGGCAATTAAATATGTGTATGCTGAGACTTTCAATGTTTCGAATTGCTGGATTTGCACAGCTTTGCCGACAGCATACGGGGGTTATTAATGACTACAGTCCCCCTAGGGGTCAATGAGACCTGGGAGAACTTGATTTATGATACCTCAACCATTACAGCACAAGATAAAATAGCATTGCACTTGTCTGTTCCACAAAAGGGAACTGTGTGCTTTTATAAAAATGATACTGTTCAGGTGGGTTGGAGCAATTGCAATGTGACTGTTCCTTATAGATGTTACACTAATGGTAACAAAGTAGATCTTTATTGTAATACAAACTATGATTCATTTCTTGGATTGATGCACAAAACACTTGAAGTAAAACATAATTCTGTTCTTTATAAACAGCTGTCTATAATTGATAGAAATGTTTCATGCATGGCGAGTGTATATTCATAGCAAGGTTACTACTAAAGTAGAGGACTGTTATTTTGTGTGTGGTATAAAGGCATACAAATGGTTACCTGAGAATTGGTCCGGCAGTTGTTTTTTGGGTTACCTGGTTCCGGCCATACGACACACTGCAGTTTTGCCTCATGGGAAAATTCAAAATGTCCGAGAAGTCGTCAATAAACCTGTAAATCCAGTGGGACAAATTAATGCGCGTTGGAAAGACCATCACTCTTTAGGCAAAGGACTGACACACATGGACTTGAGTGATAGCGTTATATCGTGGGCAGGCATATCACCAGCATATGGAGCAGTGAAATCGATCTGGGAGCTGAGAAAACTGTCAAAACTTCTCGAAGTAATGAGCAACGCAACCTTTTCTGCTCTCGAATTGGTGACTGATGAACTGAATGCTATGAGAACTGTAGTGCTCCAAAACCGCACGGCTCTCGACTTCACCCTAGCGGTGAGAAGTTATACGTGCGCTTTAATCCAAGAAGAATGCTGTTCGTATATTCCTGACCATAAACACGAGATAGACAATCATCTTGATGTAATTCAGCAAGTGTCGGCCATGACCAAACCAGGCCCAAACCCACTGATGGACTTTTTCCAGAAATGGTTTGGGGGGTGGGGTACCATCCTAATGAACATCCTGATTGCCATTTGTGTAGGTATGCTCCTACTGGGAGTATGTGTTTTTTGTGGTATCCCCTGCATGAAAAGACTGATCAAAGACCTTATAGACATGTCAGTTTCTGAAACCTTATATCAAAGTACTGAGTTTGAAGAACTGTTAAAAGACTAAAAATGCTTTCATAAGTTTAAACTGAATGACTCTCTTAACTGCAAATCCTGAGTGGAAGAGGTCAGGAGAAGAAAACAAACTGTTTATGCTTATTTTGAAAGTAGAATAAAAGTATTAATAGGGTGGAAATGTTAGAAAAATGTGTATTAATGTGTGTATTAGCAATATGTTTAGTGGTTTTAGAAGCTTGAAAAAGAGTTAACACATTTATTCTATTTCATACTGCATAAATCTGTACAAACTGCAGTTGCTTTCTGACCTTGTACTGTTAGCTAAAATCTTGCTTGCGCCTTGGAAATTTACTGAGAAGCAGGTGATTTCTGCTTGCGTTAGGAAAATAATGAATAGAACAATACTACTTGTATGAAACTTAGACAAGAAGTTCTGCTGTACCATGAGAAAATACACAGCTGTAGAAGTTACAGTTAATTAGTACAAAGCCCGCTTGAAAATATGAACTGCAATCAGCATTTGCTTGTATCTGTATTAGAAAAGTATCTTGGAAAAGTAACACTGTACAATAGATGCTTGTAAACAGATTAATAGTCACCAAGGCCAGGTTGTTTTTCTGAAAAGTTTCTCACAAATCTAGTCATGTCAGCAGAAAATCTGGAGTAACATCTGCTGTAGAACAATGCTAAAAGTTGTGTTTGATTACGTCAGCTTAGAAGGCCATGTCTTGTAAAATAGTATAATAATGAACATACTTCCTGTTAGTAGTTAGACAAATCCTTGTATTTGCATGCTTTTGTCTCCTTGCTGCAAGTAAATTAAAGTTCCTTAACTGAACCTTACGTGTATTGGTCTTTGAAGTTTTTTCCTTTGACAATATTGTCCTTTACTCACAATGCAAATGGCACAGATGTCTGTTTTTGAGTGCAACAAAGTTGCTTGAAATAGTCCACTAATGTTTCAGGCAGCATGCAGGTTTAGGTAAATGGAATCAAAGCTATCTCTGTTGAATGTCTTAAACATATTGTATGTGATTTCTCTAACCTGTAGGATGTACTAATTTGTTGTGATTATGCAGGGTATTGTACAAGAGCTTTTGTGCTACTAGCTTATGACACTCTTTCTCACTGCCACTTGCTCTAATTGGCAAGTGCTCTAACTCCCACTAATCTGATCCTAGTGAATTACCAAGCCTTCATATCACCTGACTTACTGCCCTGCACAGCCCTACAAGAACCTTAAAACTAACCCTAAAGCTTCTACCTAGACTCATACCCTAAGCACAACACTCTCCTCCCTAACCATAAAGTCCTCCATCATTCTCTGAGCTTACAACTCCACCCCCCCAAATACCTAATGTCCTCGATCACTCACCTTCTGCTCCCTAATCATAAACCTCCCTTTCTGTTCCCTAAATCTAAAACCCTGATTGCTCCCTAACCCAAAAATATCCCTTCTACTTCCTAAACCAAAAATCTCCATACCTCCATAAATCTAAACTCCCTTCCTGTACCTTAAAACTAAAACTGCAACTCTCTAAACCTAAACCTCCTTCTGATCACTACCTGAAACTCTCAGCTGCATTCCCAACCCCTCCCATTTCCTCCTCAACCTTGCCCAAAGTGGACGACTATGTTCAAGAGAGGTGCAGCAGCTGTAATTGCCCCCCATGGTTCTTGCATCATGTCCAAACATGTAGTCGAATTTGGACATGGGCTACCATCCATGTGAGCTACAAGATACAAGATAGTAGTATACAAGCATCTGTATATATCATTTGTGAAAAATATCTGACTTTCATTTGTATCTTTATATATCATTTGTTTGTTCCATCTTGTTTTTAACAGTTAAGTAAAACTAACAAACAAAAAAGCTGCATTGTACAAGCTGTATCCTTAAATTGGACATGTGGCTGTATGGAATCTCCATATTCACTGAAATTATCTAGATCTGTCAAATTTTTATATCACATTTATATAACATTTTATGAAATCTTTCAGAATTTTACAGAACAATAATTTTTGTTGTATAATTCTTCATAATGTGGTAATTCCCATAAAAGAATGTTTAGCGAGGGGAGTGCTATGCTTAGGGTTAGGGACCAGGTGGGAGCTTTATTGTTAGTGTTTGAGTTCTTGTAGTTCTTTTCCATGAAATATCTTTTTATCATTAATCATATTACCAAAAACAAGAGAACATCATTAAAAGGTTTAGAGTAACATAAAAAGACAAGAATACAAACAGTAAGTATGAAACAGTGCTAATGAAAATGCAGAAAGACTAGTAAAAGTGTGAATATATGCATAATCTACTTATTAAGCAGTGCAAGAAGAAGAGAAAAACTGTCAAATTAAAAAAAAAAAAATATATATATATATATATATATATATATATATATATATATATATATATATATATATATATGTGGGTCTACTTGAGATGTTCGAAATTTCAAAATGCAGACATTCATATGGCCGAGACCATATGATAGACATTTTGAAATGTCAAACATGTATAGCGGAGATCCCTATACAGCATGGAACCGGGAGATTTCCCTTTTCTGCACTGTAGTGCGATCTCGGAGTAGGAATATTTAAGTAGCAGGGGTTGTGGGGGATGCAGGGAAGCTTGCCCCCCCCCCGCGAAACGTAGTTAGTGAAGTGTCTTTGTGTGTTTTATGTTCTGTAGGAGATGTTCGACATTTCAAAATGTCAATCATATGGTCTCGGCCATATGAAAGTCGGCATTTTGGAATGTTGAACATCTGAAATAGATACATATGTATATGTGTGTGTGTTTGTGTGTGTGTGTGTGTGTGTGTGTGTGTGTGTGTGTGTGTGTGTGTGTGTGTGTGTGTGTGTTTGTGTGTATATATATATATATATATATATATATATATAAAAATTCAAAGCACACATTTGTGTCCATAATATTTTGACACCACTAAGAAAATAAAATTTCCTAAACCAGTGTTAAATAAAAAGTATCTGCCATGAATTATCCCAATAAGAAGAACGATTTTGTAAAACTATCATATCAGTGAAAAGCTTTCCAGATATTTTGACACTGTGAAAGAAAATTTGGACACAGTAATTATCTATAAATCAATTCATTGCATAGAAATATAAAATGTAACCTAAGCAGCAGTCATAACTAGTAGAATTTGGTTCCCTTTACCCTGATGAGAATCCCAGGGATCTAAAATCCTCCATGTCAAGTCCTATTATCTTCTGGAATGTTTCTTATACAGTCTATAAATAAAATTTACTGAAATTGTGTACAACTTGTACTCCAGACACTCTCTGTTAGGAATGAAGGCGGGATAACTGAGCAAGTTCACACTGTGCTAACCACTATTGCAGTAGAATATAATGGCATCTAATGCATTTTTATGTTGGATGTGTGTATGTAGAGATTTAGAATGAATAACAAGTCCCTGTCTCTATCCTTTCACTATCTTCTTAAGAATCTATGGCATTTAAATTTCTGAGGTAAGAGAAAGAGTAATCCTATGTTACATTGTTGGTCAGTAAAGTGGAAAGGAGCTACTTGTGATAACATGACTCACTGCACACCTCTGCTTACACGTGGGCTGTCTGGAACTCTGAAGCAGTCTGGAAGATAAGAAGACAATGTACACGCAGATGTTTACTAATTCAGGAGTTACTCCATTTTCTTATAGTATATGTTACTAGAAGCTGTGTACATTACATCAGGGGAGATCAAACCAGGGACTTTTAAAAAGGTAGTACTTGTCACGTCCCTCTACTCATAGATGGCTTTAGGCACCAGTAAACCCTGAGGTTGCTGGGGGCTCACTGGTCCTGTGGGGTCCCAACCACAACAAGTTATCTTATTTTGATATTTTGTTATGTTTACCAACCCAATAAAAGCGTGTACAGTATTCTTGTGTACATAATAAACTATATGGATAATAATAATATCCTCTTATTTACACCTCTTTTAAAATTCAAATGTATATCGCACCAAATTCAGATATAAACAAAATAATAGCTGCAATTGAACATTTCTCGACTATGTCTAACTACAAACTAAACCTTAATAAAACTAATATTTTCCCCCTAAAAACACCCAAACTCATATCACTAATACCATTGTTAAACACAATAAAAATTAAAGAAGAAACTAAATACCTGGGAATCACCTTTTTCCAGAGTAACAAAGACTTCTACCAACACAATGTAAACCTTAAATGGCAAAATATAATGCAAGACTGCAAAAGATGGAACAACCTAAAACTACCATTCTTGGTCAAAGTATCAATAATCAAAATGAACATTTTACCTAGATTAATGTATATATTCATGACATCACAGACAACAATGCATAATAAATTCTTCAAACAAATTCATACCTTCCTAGCAAAAGTTATATGGGAACCCAAAAAAAACAGAATCTCCTATCCAAAATTAACCCTCCCCAAAAGCAAAGGAGGACTAAATCTACCAGATTTTAAAATGTACTACTCGATCATTAATACTAACAGAATATTGAGAATAGCTGAACATAACCCGTCAATGGAAAATTGGTCTCCTCTCTGGGTGACAATATATTATAGATATATTAAAGCTCTAGGTTTCAATCCCAAAGCACTTCCATTCCTGAAGCAGAAAGAAATACAAACTTATAACATTATAGAGCCCTTAAAATATTCTGTCAACCTAGCTCAAAAACTCTTTCAATTCTTGAACCTTAGACATGCCATGACAATACTGCAACCCCTTCATAAAAACCCAAATTTAAAAATAAACAATAAGATGCTGGACTTAGTCCCTTTTCCCAGACTAAAAGATAAAATAATCCAAGATATCTATCCCTACCTTAACTGTTCAATACAAGAAATGAGGACCAACTTAAACCTCCCTAAATCACACATAATAATCCTAAGACAAATCAAAGAACTGTGTTCCAGTTATCTCCAAAATATTACTATGACCAATAGTGACATAGAAACTTGTAGCAGGCTTTGGAAAACTATTATCACAACAAAGAAAACTAAACTATTACCAGTTCATATAAAATGATAAATGAAATCAAATACCAGAAGGACCTCCTCTTCTCTAACTACTGGAGAAAAATTAAACCATCCATAGATGATCAGCAAATAAGCCAGGCAATCAATCTAACACTGAAGATTATACCCCTCAAAAAGTTAGCATACACTCACCTCATGATCAATAATAATGCTCATTTTACACCTGCAATCCTACACAAATTTAACACATCAAAATCACCTTTCTGCCCACACTGTAAGGACCAGATAGCTGACTTAATCCATGTATTTTGGAGCTGTAAATGTGTCTATAAACTCTAGAACTCTCTCAAGGTACAATTACAAAAAACGGGTTATCAAACATCAACATTAACTTGGGAATTCACTCTGTTACACATTCTCCTACCCAACATCCCAAGAAAACAAGCAAATACACTTTTAACAATTTTCCTACTAATGAAACTGTATTTAGCTTTTAAATGGCTAGATACGATAAATATCTCTTGGGAGGGTTTTAAACAAGTAGCTATACAACACCTTTTAGCTCATAAAATAGTAATAGATAAAAGAAACAAAAACATAAAATCCAGAGAAATTTGGGAACAAACCTTTAACATCATATTAGCATAATTCATCACACAGCAACTTAGAAATACACTATAATGGAACCAAAGAACACATACAAGTTCAGATATTAAATAATAACTTGGATATTACGAATGTATATACTGTCTATATAACTGTGGAATTAACAATGAAAGCATCTATGTACATAGTGTAAATAGATATGTTGTATGACCTATATCCTGTGGTATTTGACATCAATGTATAACATATGTATATGTGTGTATGTGTATGTATGTATATATGTGTGTATGTATGTATATATATAGATATATATATATATATATATGTATATGTGTATGTATGTGTATCTATGTATGTGTATCTATGTATATATATATATATATATATATATATATATATATATATATATATATGCACATGGTCATGTTGTAAGATGTTTTTTATTTGTGACATTTATTAATGTAAAAATAAAAATAAAAATTATTGAAAAAAAAAAATTCAAATGTATATCTGGTTATAGTAACAGTGTTTTGTCAAGTAACGGGCTTCATCATCTCATTAAATGTTTACCACTGACATAGTGCCCTTGCTGTAATTAAATCCTGCTGATGGGCTTCCTAACTTCCTATTCAGTCACCTTAATTCGATCAATGATCCATCGATCAAATAGCACTGAATGTCCGTATTGGCAGCTTTCTGACTGGGTCACAGAAAACCATAAGGCTGCACCATTCACTTGCAAAAATAAGAGTTCTATAATTAAAGAAAGATAGCAAAAACCTTGCTGGCTGCTTGTTATTCTAGTGGTGCTGACCTGTGCTCTACAAGTATGTTACTTTGGGTTAAAGCTGACATGCAGGATGTTTTTTTTTTTTTTTTTTTTTTTTTGCATTTAGTTGTGGTTATTTCCCATTTCTAGTTCTATACTATTATTGATGTTTGCATTACTTAGGTTACACCATTTGGAAGTTGCAGTGTGGTTTACTTCTTCATTTATTTGTGTAGTTTGTATATGTATTTGGTATTTTTGGTGTATGTTATTGGTGAGGTTTCAGGCTATGCTTTTGGTGAGGATATATTTTCCTTTTCTTCAGTTGATTTTAGCTTTTCATTAGTTCAGACAGTCACTGACATGGATGTTTGAAGCTGAGTGATGCATGGCTGCTCGATATATAATGATTCGATCAGAATGTAGGTTCACGGACATTCTGTCCACTAAAACTAACATCATAGCCAGCTTTAAGCTCCTGTAATACCTGTGGCTGCAGGGGGGCCCTACTCATCCGTGACTGTGTGGAGGTCCCACAAAAGCTGCTGCTGGATGAGGAAAAATGAGAAAGGAAAAAAAAAATATTCATTTTTAGATTACACTCTTTATCTGAAACAGGGCTGTGATATAACATTGTTAGCATAAAGCTGATAATCAGTGAATGAACATGAGCGAGGCAAGCAGTACAGACCAGCAGCCCAGAGTAACTGATCTCAGTGCTTTCCTTGGATTTTAAGAAGACCTGATGCTTCTGATCTTTGTGGGTGGTTTTCTTTTCTGGAGAATTTTATAAATACTGGCACACAACACCAGACACTTAAACTTTCAACTTTTTGCTCAAGAAATCTGGCAAAGTCAAAAATAATAGCAAAATAAAGGTTCAAAACCAGGAACACTTTTTAAACTTGGGGGTTGGGAGGGTGGCCTAATGGTTAAGGTGTTTGCCTAACGAACACAAGGTGCAGCGTTTGAGTCTCACAAGGGATAATTGGCTAGGCTTAAAATGGCTCGCTAGAGCAGTTAGCTTAGTACTAACCTATGAACCTTAAGTCACTTAAAAAAGTGAGTAGAATAACATATTTTTGCATCAGCATGTATTGTTTTGATAATAAGAAGTACGAAACTCTGATGTCTGGATTTATTGACTGAAATGTTGAATGATTTACCAGCAAATCAAACTTTTTTTACAAGGGACAGAGGGAAAGCATGAGTCAAAATCAGGGACATTCTGTGAAATCATGAAATATTACAGGTATGTATTACTCATCTATGAGGTAACTAAATGGGATCCTTATGGATCATCGAAAGACAACATAACCGAAAGAGATTCGGCCGGGCATACTTGCGCGAAAGTGCTTTTCACCGAAAAGCACTTTTGCGTAAGTATGCCTGTTGCGGAGATTGCACTACAGTGGGGATAAGGGAAAATTCCCTTTCCCCCACTGTAGTGCGACCTCTGAGTGAGAATATTTAAGTAGGGAGTGTGAGGGGTGCAGGGGGGCAAAAACATAAAAGTAATGTTTTATTTTTTTTTTAAACACACTTTAATGAAAGCGCTTTTTCGGTGAAAGCGCTTTTGTTAAAGTGTGTTTTGTGATTGTGGATTCAATAGTCCTAGATCCAACTAAACATGATGTACTCCCATTGCAGCTTGATGACTGCTAAACAACAGTTGCTGATCTGGTATGGCTGTAACAATATTTCACAATGTAGTGCTATTGGCTAAAATAATTGCAAAACTAGCATTGCTATGGTTTATGTGTGTGTGTGTGTGTGTGTGTGTGTGTGTGTGTGTGTGTGTGTGTGTGTGTGTGTGTATGGGTGGGTAAGTGTGTTTGTGAAAATTATTACTGATTTTTATCTATGTGCACATACAATAATGCCAGGCACATACATATCTCTTCTAAGTAGCTGTAAAAAAAAACAGATAACAAGTAATTACATTTCAAAAGTAAGGCATAAAACATAACAAACAATACAGACACTTAGAGCTTTTAGGAGGCTGGTTGGATTTTGACATAGACCTGGTAGTTACAGTAGATTCCCCATTATTCAGTCCTCGTCTCGCTGGACTGGACCTTAGGCTGGATAAACGAATGGCTCGTTAATCAGAAAAAACATGCAAATAGCATTTATAGGTTATAAATCAGCTAGAATAACAGCATTTGTATTAGTATGCATTTTTCTAATGAATATGAAGTCTAAAACTCAAATGTCTCTCATTATTTAGCTCAGAGGAGGCCTTTTGCTAGGGCTACAGCAGAAATTAGATGGCTGGTTAAACAGGAGGCCAGTTAAAGAGAGGCTGGATAAGAGGGAGTCTACTGTACCTCACCCTCAGCTGAACCCATTCTAAAACCAGTCCTGCTCAGATATGTGTACAGAAGGTTGCAATAGGTTGTATGGGAGGTAGGGGCTTACTTTGTCATTAGTTCTTAAATTTCTATCACAATCAAACCTTAGAGGTGTGCACAGAAGGCCATTATAGCTTTTGTTTGGGTTGGGGACAATGTGATCATTGTTGTTTATTACTTTTCTCACAGACCTCAGAGGTGTACAAAGTAGGCTACTATAGCTAGTGTAGAGGCAGTGCACTAGCTAGGAGCAACAAAGTGGAATACATTACTGTAAGCATTAGTGTTTTTTTTTTCACTTTCCAAACATTCACACATCAGGCATGTATACAGGTGGCTGTCTTTTGGGGGTTCAGAGGGTGAGGAGTAAGGAGAAATGCTATGTATATCTTTGCATATAAGTATATGTGTGTGTGTGTGTGTGTGTGTGTGTGTGTGTGTGTGTGTGTGTGTGTGTGTGTGTGTGTGTGTATATATATATATATATATATATATATATATATATAAAATATATTTATATGTATGTATGATGTCAATCAATTAAAACTCTATGATTGTGTCCATTTGTACATCTGCTTTCATCAAATTTCTAACACTAGAGGGATGAACAGGTAGTGACTGTCTTTTTTTGGGGGGGCGGGGGGGCTGGCAGTTTTCCCAGATAGGACTGGTGTATCTTCACATTTGTCTTATTAGTTTATTATGAGCTACAATTTTGTCAGTTTTGAACATTAAGCCTTGGGCACAAGTTATAGGTTCATAGGTGATTACTATGCTAATGGCACAAGAACCTTTACAAGCCTAGTCAATAATACCCAGGATATGACAATACTCTATCTTAATTACTCATATATGGGATTGGGTAGTGGGTCTTTGGGAGATGGAGTTCTGAGTCATTTTACAGACTGCCTCTGTCCATAAGGGACATGGGCAGAACCCTGGGAGTAAATTTATGGTACCCCATCTATTTATTCTTTTTGAAGAGAGTGAGGGACAGGCTTTGTTTTACGAAGTTGGGAAGTTTATTCCATAGACTAGGTAGTTTTTGGAATATGAATCTGCCTCTCCAGCAAGTTCTGTTAGTCACAAATAAGGTTCAGGTCCATGGAGCACGTAACCCTCTTATAATTTTTCATGCGAATATGTAACATTTTCATAACAGCTGGATCAGAAAATTTCTTGTAGGTCAGATAAAAGTCCTTTGTCAATAAATGATATGAGACTGAGTAAAGGGATAGAGCCTTCAGTTGGTCTGTATAAGACATGTGACTTAAGCTTTGTATTTTTTTTTTGGTGAGAAACTTCTTGGACCACTCCAGTTGGTGTGAGTGCCTGCTTAGGTACATACAGAAGGGAGCATTGTACTCTTTATGGGCCTGATAAGGGCCAAGTACAAATGCACTATGACTTCCTTTGATCTTCATGCCATGCTTTACTTATAAGTTGATCCACACAGAAGGATTTCCTCACTTCTGTAGCTACCTGGTGGGCAATGTTTAGGTTACTATATACCACTGGGTCTACTTTTAGGGTCGTGCTATCAATATTATAATTTGCAGGGATATCAGATTTACTGAAGGGTATGAGTACACATTTTTTAGCATTTAGTCTCAGATCATAGGTTCATAGGTGTTTACTAGGCTAATGACCACAAGGGCCTTTTTAAGCCTAGCCATGCATCCCAAATCTCTGACAAGTTCTGATACCCTTGATAAGTGTAAGCATGGGCCTGGGAGATTAACCATTTACAGGTTACCTGTTTGCATTAGAGACATGGGTACCAAACCAGGGATGAATTTCCGGTTTCCCATCCATTTGTCCAAGTTGCACTTCAGGTGGGTTAGGGAGGAACTCTGCTTCACATGGATGGGGAGCCTGTTCCATAGATGGGGTAGTCTCTGGGATATATACCTATTTCTCCATTAGGTCCTATTTATAACACAGGCAAGGTTTAAGTCTTTAGAACAGATAATTCTGGTACTGTTTGTTTTCTGGATATGCAGGAGGTCCATCAGAGTGGGGTCTGACAATGCCCTGTATGCCAGGCATAGATCTCCCCTTAAAAGCCTGTAGGAGACAGAATACAGTGATAGGGCCTTGAGGCAGTCAGCATAGGACATATTACTTACACCCTGTATTCTTTTAGTGAGGAACCTCTGTGGACATCCCAGTTGTTGGATATGCCTGGTTAGGTACATTTCAAAGGGGGCATTGTACTCAATGATAGGTCTGATGAATGCCGCATGCAGTGGAGCAATGACTTCCTTGGACTAAGATGCCACACTTTTGTTTTTAAGTTTCTCAACATAGAATGATTTCCTCCCCACTGTAGACACGTGATGATCAAAGTCTTGATTACTACCTATGTGTATCCATAGGTCCCTAACTACTGTGTCAACTCTAAGGGTTGCGTTGCCAATATTATAGTTACCAAGGATGGATGACTTCCCAAAGGATACTATTATGCATTTCTTGGCATTTAGTTTTAGTCCATGACTCTGACACCAGTTGTTTGTCTGTGTCAGCCCCTCCTGGAGAACATTTGTGTCAGTATGAGATTCAATGACAGCTCCTAATTTGCAATAATCTGCAAATTTAGTCAGCCAGAGACCACTGACATTGGCCTTGACCTCTGAGAAGTAAATGCCAAAAAGGAGCAGTCCAAGGACAGATTCCTGAAGGGCTCCACTTCTGACTGTCCGCTTTCTAGAAGTGGTCTCCCCAATTCTAACTTCCTGGGTCCTGTCTGTGAGCCAGTTGGCTATCCACTGGGTGACATATGGGTTTCTAACTAACCGGTTTTTCAACAATGCCTGAGTGGGTTATTGTGTCAAATGCCTTGGCCAGGTCATGGTAGGAAGTGTGAATGATTGTGCCATCATCCATTGGTTTGGTGACCTTCTCAAACACGACCACCAGTTTGAGTAGACATGATCTGCCCTTGTCAAAAACAAACTGGGTTGGGTCCAGTGTCTGAAGGTTTACTATATATCTGTTGATCATCTCCATGATAATTCTTTCCATGGCTTTACATGAAAGACTAGTGAGACTTATGGGTTTGTAGTTTCCAGGGTCTGTAGTTGGCCCACCTTTGTGCAGAGGGATGACTGTTGCCTTTCTCCATTCCTTAGACACGAAACCTGTTTGGAGGCTACAGTTAAACAGTAATTCCAGAGGCCCTGATAGGTCATGTTTCATGTTATTTAGAAGGCATCCTGGGATATTTTCTGGGCCCATTGATGCAGTGTTCTTGGTCTTAGAGAGAGCAGTAAGGACCTGTTCCTTAGTGATAGTAGGGGGGAGTTATATTTGATGATATTTCCTGAGGGAAGGTTGAGGGGGAGGGAGGAGTAAAGCTGGAGCTGAATTTATCAGTCAGGAGGCTTGCTATATCTTCTGGCTCAGTATAGGTGGCTCCATTTACAGTGAGCACTGCCCACAATTGTGTATTGCCTTTGAGGTTGCGGACATAGCTAAAGAATGCCTTCTGGTTGTCCTTGGCCTGGGAGCCCAAACCTACCTTAAATTTGGCTTTGGCAGACTTTATTTGTCCTCTGAGTTTGTTGTTTAGTTTCATGAGAGCGCTTTTATCCTGCTGGGTGCTGTACCTCCCAATTTTTGCCATGATTTTCTTCCACCTGTTATACATTCAATTGATTTTGTGATTCCTCCAGGGTGGCTTGTTTTTTGGGTTAGTTCTGTACTTCTTCCTAGTGGATACAGCTGACTCTATGCAGCTATTAACATGCTTGTACAGGGTTTCTGTGAACAGCTCTGCATATGCAGAAGTGCTCTCAGGGTTTATAGGAGCTTGAAATTTTGCCAGGTCCTCACTTAATAGCAGGAGGTTAGCCTTAGAGTAGTTCTTGAATATTCCCGGTTTAGCCTGGGGTCCAGGTTTTATTTTTACTTCAAAGGAGACCATTTTGTGGTCTGAACTTACCGGGGAAAGCATTACAGTAGGGGTGTGCAGCACTCGCCCATATTAGTGAGGACCAGATCCAGTATGGTTGCACCCCTGGTTGGTGTATTGATTATCTGGTCCAGGGAGTTTGTGTTTACAAAATCCAGGAATCTCTGTGCATGTACATTTGATGTCATATAGGATTCCCAGTTAATAGTGAGGCAATTAAAGTCACCCATGAATATGGTATTGGGGTGGATAGTTATTATTTCTAGTAAACTTAAATACATGGCATAGGTTTCCTGAGTCATAGAGGGGGAGCTTTAGCATGCCATGCTTTGGCACCAGTCGGTTTGTCATTTTTAAGCCTGTTTGTAGGATGTCAGCATTGTGTGGGGACTCAGTGATTGCTCCCAGCTTACAGTTCTTGTGGTGAGCCAGAGGACTCCAACACTGGCCTTCACTTTAGAGAAATATATGCTAAATAGGAGGGGGATCCGACACTAAGCCCTGTGTGACATTGCTAGAAACAGCTTTCTTATCAAAAGCGGTTTCACCTATCCGGACAACATGTGTCCTGTCAGTGAACCAGTTGTCTATCTGGCTGACGATGTATGGGTTTATGCCTAACACAGTAAATTTATCTATGATCCCAGGGGTCTATATCACATTATCAAAATTCCAAAATGTCGAACACCATAAGCTCGACCTTGAAATCTCAAAATGTGATATACTCGAACGCTCAGAACAGCAAATTTTTTCCAAGGGAAAAGAGAATACACACACACAGCACATGCACACCAAAATACATAATCCACACATACACACTTCACAGAACCCTACACTAAACCGTACATACATTACTAGCTATCCACTTACCTTAACCCAACCCTAACCATAAGGTCCCTAACTAATGCACACTCAACTTACCCGCTCCCTAACCCTAGGGTCCCTAACTAACGCACACTCACATTACCTGCTCCCAAACCCTAAGGTCCCTAACTATTGCACACTCACCTTACCCACTCCCTAACCCTAAGGTCCCTAACTATCGCATACTCACCTTACCCACTCCCTAACCCTAAGGTCCCTAACTATCGCATACTCACCTTACCCGCTCCCTATCCCTAAGGTCCTTAAATATCACACACTCACTTTACCTCAGTCCATTCGCACACTTTCCTTAACCCGGTCTGTCAATTTCGCACCACAGTCGAGGAAATAGTGAAGTCACAGAAATGGCCCACTGAATACTTTCCCTAGGAAAATATTCGGCGTTCTGCAGCTTCACTATTTCAAGCGTTTGCTGAAATGGGGTTGATATTATAACATTCGAAGTTTTAAGACTTCAATGTTATAATATAGACCCAATCCCAGGGATAGTGTCAAAAGCTTTGGCTAGATCTGGATAAGTGGTTTGTATCATTTTACCTTCATTCATGGCCCTGGAGACTTTCTCAAAGAAGTCCACCAGACTGAGCAGGCAAGAATTCCTTTGACAAAGCCAAATTGGGTCTTGTACATTGTTTGGACTTGTGTCTTTTTTGGAAAAAAAAAAGACTGCAATTCTTTACGTGCTCATTATTTTTGTTCAGACCATCATTTGATTAAAAGCTTGGGAAAATGCTCCAAAATATATCCTGCAGCATCTATAACCATATCCCATCAAGGGACCACAGCTTAATTGAGTTATTTTCTAAACAGTTTTTACTGTGCTGTCTTGGTCAGGAAAGGTGTGTTGAAATCCATCTTAAATCATAGGCTCATAGGATCATAGGAAGTTGCTAGGCTATTGACCCTGAAGCCCTTATAAGCCTAGCCAACAGTTTAGTCCACGTATAGACTAATCAGCACCAATGCCCCTGTCCATCAGTAACACTGGTGGAATCCCAGGGATGTATTTTCTATTTCCCATCCAGTTATCCAGGTTGCACTTAAAAGGGGGTAAAGAGGTACTTTGCTTGATGTGGAGAGGGAGCCTATTCCACAGATGGGGAGAGTCAGTGGGACACAAATCTGTCCAGCCAACAAGTCCTATTAATGTCACAGACCAGGTTGAGGCCAGGTGTGCTGGTTACTCGAGTGGAGTTTGACTTGCGGATATGCAGCCGTCCCATCAAGGCAGGGTCAGAAATCACTTTGTATGCCAGACAGAGGTCACCTCTGAGGAATCTGTATGAAACAGAATAGAGGGATAGAGCTTTTAACCTATCTGTGTATGGTAGAATTTTGAGGCCCTGGATTCTCCTGGTGAGGGACCTCTGTGGTCTCTCCAGCTGCTGCATGTGCTTTGCGAGGTACATGCCGAATGGGGTGTTGTACTCAATAATGGGCCTTATAAGGGAATAATACAGGGATGTTATGACCTCCTTGTCCCTGGATGAGATACCCTTACTTATGAGGTGGGTCATGTAGAAAGCTTTCTGTACAGTGGAAGCAACATGGTGGTAAAAAGTTAGTTTGCTATCAATCTGGGTGCCAAAATCCCTCACGACTAACTGCGTGCTTAGGACATTATCATTAATGTGATAATTTGTGGGGACATCACTCTCTCCAAAGGGGATGATGATGCATTTTTTTGTATTTAGCTTGAGGCCATGTTTCTGGCACCAGTCATTTGTTTGGGTGAGACCCTCTTGGATGATGTCCACATCACTAAGAGAATTGATGACTGTGCCCAGCTTGCAGTCATCTGCAAGCATGGTCAGCCATAGCCCACTGGTTTTAGCCTGCACCTCAGAAAAGTATATCCCAAAGACTGAACCCTGGGGTATGTCACTTGATACGGGTCTACTGCTTGAGGTGGCTTCCCCTATTTTGACTAGATGGGTTCTATCAGTGAGCCAGTTAGCTACCCATCTGGTAACATATGTATTGATGCCTAGTTGAGAGAGTTTATCTATTATGTCTGAATGTGGAATAGTGTTGAAGGCTTTGGCCAGGTCAAGCTAGGCAGTGTGCACTGCCTTCCCCTCATCCATAGCTTTGGTAACTGTCTCAAAAAAGCCAACCAAATTTAATAGACATGACCTCCCCTTGACAAACCAAACTGTGTGGGATCGATTGTTTGGAGGTTGCCAATGTCCTTGTTAATGAGGTCCTTGATAAGCCATTCTATGGCCTTGAAGATCATGCTAGTTAAGCTGATGAGTATAATTTCCCAGGTCAGTGGACACTCCACCTTTGTGTAAAAGGATGACAGTGGCTGTCCTCCACTCAGCTGGAATGAAGCTAGTACTCAGGCTTTGGTTGAATAAGGTGCCTAATGGTGCTGCATGTACCTGCCTGGGTTCACATAGGATGCAGCCTGGGATGTTATCGGGTCCCATGGAGGCTGTATTTTTTGCCTTTGAGAGAGCAGTGATGACCTGTTCCCTGGATACACACACACACACACACACACACACACACACACACACACACACACACACACACACACACACACACACACACACACACACATACACACACATACAAACACACACACCTCTCTGACTTGATATGTATCATCAAAATTATATATGTCATCAAAATTAGTGACATTAGCAATCAGACCCAGTGTAAGCATAGGGCACTGTTCATAATCTGAGGCTATGTCCTACATTAAGGTTGGGAACGTGAGAGAAAAACTATATTCTTGCAGCAGTTGCAGGATTTAGTAGATAAAGCAGGACTACATGAATTGGTGTTAATAATGTGTGATCTGAATGTACGTATTGGGATTGACAGAACAGGATATGATGACTGCCTGGATCCATATGGGTGGGACAACAGTAATAGAGAAGGAGAGGCCATTGCAGACTTTTGTCTGACAAATGGATGATGGCAGCCAACATATGACTCGGCAAGTGAGTCACACGATCACATAGAGGAGTGATGAATATGCAACTCAGGTAGACTTCCTCCTAGTATGGAGGGGGCATCAGTGATTACAACGTCATCCTCAGTGAAGCAGTCAGCCCACAGCATAAAACACTGGTTGCCACAATTAGCAGTAAGCAGTACTTAGAGAAGGGTCTTCAGCCTAGTTTCTGTTCACTGTAGACCCTTCTCTAAGCAGTACTTAGAGAAGGGTCTAAAGTGAACAGAAACTAGGCTGAAGACCTGAAAGTTGACATTAGAGAAAGAACAAAAGTTCATGTAGATACTCAGGGCTCTAGCACCTCAGAAAGAAGAGGACATATGTGAAACTGAAGAATGGCAGCACCTAAAAACAGCATGTATGAAGAAGCAGACTAGATATGTGACCAAGTCGACTAGGAAAATGGAAGTAAAGTACTTAAATAAAGCTGGTGGTGGAATGCAGACGTCCAAGAAGTCATCAAAAGAAAGAAAGATGCAGTAAAAAGTAGGACCAGGCTAGGAAAGAATACTGGTTACCTAACAAAGAGGCTAAGAAAGATGTTGAAGTAGCCCAGAACAAGCCATCAGAGGCATTCTGCCAGATTCTGGAAAGTGGTTCAGTAGATGTCACAAAAACACTCTATCAGATTGCAAGGCAATGACAGAAAGATAAAGCAGGAGATAGTCAGACACCTTTTATAAGGGATGCCAGAAATAACCTGGTCATCAGGCCTCAAGACATCAAAGGCAGATGAAAGAGTTCTTATAGCAGCTTCTCAATAAAGAAAACACCACAGCAGCTGTACTGCCCAAGACACAGCCTATGATGAAAGAAGAGGAGAAGCCTACCATAGAGGAAGTAAGACCAGCACTAAGGAAATTGAAGTCATGGAAAGCTGCAAGCACAGATGAGGTCATGGTAGATATGATAAAGCTCTTTAGTGAGATGGGGAGAAATGGCTACTGAGGGTACTTATAGCAGTATGGAGAGAAATGTGTATCCCAGATGACTGGAGAATAAGCATACTAATGCCAACGTATAAGAACAAATGGGACATCCACAACTGTGGGCAGTACAGAGGTATCAAACTCTTATCACACTGTATGAAAGTTCTGGAGAAGATGATTGACAAATGAATACACAAGGTTGTAGAAAATAAGATGGGAGATGAGCAGTTTGGATTCAGATCAGGATACAGCACAATTGATCCAATGTTTGCAGTGAGACAGATAGATAAGATGAAGCTAGGGATGAGAACGGTGTCCAGCTGGGCATTCGTAGACTTGGAGGACCCAATGACTCAAGTGCAAATAGTGTTTGGTCTCATAGAAGGGTTTTCAGTAGAAGTGGGTGTGCATCAGGGTTCAGCTCTGAGCTCGCTGCAGTTCATACTGGTGATGGACTACACTAGCAAACAGGTTGTAGGGGACAGAACAACAAAGTTTCTGTAAGGAGATGATGTGGCATTATAGACAGACTGAGCAAAAACTTAGAAAAGATAGGGGAATGGGATGCAAAAATTGAAGGCACATAGAATGAAAGTGAGTAGAGATAAGACAGTTTTAACTTTAGCAAATGGGTAAAATCAGAAGAAGCTGAGAATTGAGATAGAAGGGAAGATAATGGAACAGGTTAACAGCTGCAAGTATCAGGTAGGGGTAGTTGAGGAGAAGGGAAGTCTGAATGAGGATGCCAAAGGTAGAATCAGAGGGCTGCAGCCAATTGACTCAGGTTTTCATACAGACGAATGCCAAAGAAACTGAAAAATAAGGTGTACAAAACAGTGAGGTGACCAGTACTGCTGTATGGTATGGAAACCTGGGAATAAAAGCATAGCAGTTTGAGAAAGCTAGAGGTGATGGAGATGAAGTGGCTGACATGGGTGGTAGGATGCACACTGTGGGACAGATGAAGAAATGAGAACATCAGTCCATAAGCCAAAGTAGTAGAAGGTCAAAGAGAACAGATTATGGTGCTTCTGACATGTGCAGAATTGGAGAAGACAGTCTGGTGTAGAAGAGTTTTGACAGACAGGAAGAGGGCAAAAGGAAACAAGGCCATCCAGCATAGAAGTGGATGGAATGTGTGAGAGAAAACCAGTGACAGTCAGCCATAACTGTCGGAGAAGGTAGGAAAGTGGCACTGAATTGAGAGAGATATAGATATATACACATATATGGGTGTAAATGCCCAAAATCTCAGGTCACAAACCACTGAAAAATGCACAAGCTATCAGAAATACAACAAAATAACAAAACATAATTTGTTTTCCTTGGGGACTGTGGGTATCTGCACATAATGGATCTGGTTATGTGCATACAATGGATTCATAATTTGAGCATCCTAGCTGAAATGGTGCATACTTGACTGCAATCATGCCTGTGGGTATGTGCACATAATGGATCCATAATTTGTGTAGCATGTTCTACATGGTGCTTTCCTGATTGCATCCATGCCTTTGGGCATAGGTTCATAGGTTAATATTAGACTAATGACTAGGAGATGAGGTCCCTTGTAAGCCTAGCCATGCAACTCAAATATGACCCACACATTTGATTTATATATGGAATGATTTACTGACTGTCTCTGTCCATCAGAAACATAGGCACCAGGTCAGGGGTGCACCTAATGGAGGCCTTATTTATACATTATATCCTCCGTGATACATACCAGTCTCCACCCTTGGCTGTGGGTATGTGCATACTATAGATCCCTTATTTGTACATCTTACCTGACAAGGTGCATAGCTGAGTGTATCTGTGCCTGTGGGTATGTGGACATAACATATCCATAATCTGCACATTATTTCATATATGGTGCATGCATGAAAATTATGTGCTTACCATAATGACAGATCCTTTTATTCATGTCTGTCTGATATTACATGTGCGTCCTCAAACCTCTTGTCGAATCAGACCCAGCAGCATCAGTGGTTCAGCTAAGAACCAATTAATTCCCTCTTATAGTGCACTAGTCCCCCTAACTATCTCAGACCTAGTTTGATGCCTCAAGGCCTAGGAACCACTATACTACCAGAAGGAGAGAAAATGGCTCTATGAACTAAGCAATCCTTCAGGTCTTTCAAGACAAGGAAAGGTAATGGAGGAAAGGAAGGTTGTTGTATCAGACAGACGTAAATAAAAGGATCAGGTTGTCGTATCAGACAGACGTAAATAAAAGGATCTGTTTTTATGGTAAGTGTCACTTGTCTGGTCAGGATAAAACAAACATTCGTGGGTTCAGTTCAAGCAACTTTGTTACACAGAAACACATCAGGAATGAGGCTTTGTAACTTAAACTTAAATAAACTAATAAACAGACTGACTACCACACTCATACATGTTAACACTCTGGCTGTTCTGTCAAAATGACACTCCTGCCTGCACATGCTCAGTATTTATATAGGTTTACCTTCATAAGTGCGTTATGCACGTTCAGCAAGGCCATTTAACAGAGGATATTCAGGACTGCTAGTAACATGGAAAAAGTCCCACTCTTTAGCAAATCTCTGAAACAATTGACTGGCAAACTGAGAACCACTGTCAGAAATAACTTTGTGTGGACTACCATGGGCTGAGAAATGACGTTTCATCTTAGTAATAACAACACTGGACATTAGGCTAGGTAACAAATCAATCTCAAACCAGTTCAAATAAGAGCCTACCAACACTAAGTAATGTTGACTATTCCACTCAAATATGTCAGTTACTACTGTTGACCAAGATAGTTCAGGAATTTGGCTTAGATGAAGTGGCTCTTTTTGCAAATGTGACTTAGTACTGTTGCACACTTAACAAGAATTAAGCACTTTATCAATATCTTTTGCTAGATAAGGCCAGAATACTAGTCCTTTCATAGGTTCATAGGTTTTTTAAGCCTAGCCAATTATCCCTTGTGAGACTCAAACCCTGCAGCTTGTGTTTGTAAGGCAAACACCTTAACCATTAGGCCATCCTCCCAACCCCAGTTGGTAGAATTGGAACCTGGGTAGCCATGATGCAAAATCTGAATGCATCATGCTGTAAGGAAGTAGGAAAAACTTTTGGACCTTTGAAATGATACCATCTTCCATCGGCATCTCATCTCTGTATGGAAAGTAAGGTTGTACTTCTGGAGATATACAGGATTGTTTTGATGGCCATACTGCACTGATGAAGTGGTCGAGATTTTGCAAAACTGGATCAGTCTTTGTGTGATCTCTTAGCTTATCAAGTCTCGTGGTAGAAAAATTATGCACTTACATGATAACAAAGTCAAAATTCTCTGCATCAAGCTGTGTCATGGTATTTCTAGGTGATCTGGATAAGGTATCAGCCAGATAAAGAAGTTTACCCTTTGTATAGACCATTTTGAAATTGTACATTTGCAATTTGAGCATCATTCTTTGTAGTCTTGCTGGAGCTGTATGCATCAGCTTCTTTAAAATAGTGACTAGAGGTTGATGGTCAGTTTCTATCTGGATTGCTCGGCCATAAATATATTCATGGAACTTCAAACATGCAAATACAATTGCCAAAATATCCTTCTCATTTTGAGCATACTGCACTTCAGTTTGGGTAAGAGTTTTAGATGTGAAAGCAACAGGTCTGCCGTCTTAAAGAATAACTGCACCAAGACCAATCTTTGAAGCATCAGAGGAAAGAACTACTGGTTTGTGGACATCATAGTATATTAATGTAGGCGGGTTAGCAATTTGCTGTATGAGGTTATCAAATGCTCTCTGGTGTTGTTCTAACCATGACCATGCAACATTTTTGGATGTCAACACTCTTAAAGGTGGGATAAATTTGCCCAAATAGTTAACCATACCAAGAAAGTGCTGTAGGGCTTGGACATTGTCTGGAAGTGGCATCTCAAGAATGGCTTCTTGTTTAGAAGTATCTGGTCGTAAGCCTGTACTGGTAAATAAATGACCTACCTAAGTAACTTCTGGTAGTCTGAATTTGCACTTCAGAGGATTGTGCTTTAAATTCACTTCACTCATTCAGTCCAGAACTTTCCTGAGGTTTCTGTTATGCTATGCTTCACCATTACCTCCAACAAGTAAATCATCAACTATTATTGCACACGGGTAGCCTGAAAAAATTTGCTCTATTGCATGCTGAATGACTTCACTGGCAGAATTTATTCCAAAAGCCATCCTGAGGAATCTGTACCTACCAAATTGGGTACTGAATGTAGTCAGTAGTGAAGATTTTTGATCAAGCATTACTTGCCAAAATGAACTCTTTGGATCTAAGACAGAAAAAACTGTGGTATTTGGCATGAGGGTTGCAATCTCCTTGACTGTGCTCATAGAATGATGAGGTCTTTTTAATGCCTTGTTCAAGTCTCTTGGGTCAATGCATATTCTGATCTCATCTGAATTTTTCTTATGAGTAGCTACCATGAAAGATACCCACTCAGTTGGTTCTATGACTGGACAAATCACACCTTGCTGCAGCATTATGTCTAACTAGACCTTGACTTTGTTCTGCATAGCTATTGGAAGTCTTCTTGTTGGGCAAACCACTGGACTGACCTCTAGGTCTAACTTCATGGAGTACACAACTGGAAGTTTGCCTAGCTTGTCGTCGAAAACATCAGCATACTATGAGAAAATAGCATCACTGAAGCTGGAACTGGCACATGTGCTTACATGATGTACTTCTTTGTTAAAAGAAAGAAGTTTCATTCTCAAACTGTCTCTGAGCCTAAATAATGACTGCACAGGCTTTTGGACTACATAAAATTGCAAGCTGTAACTGTTCCCAGCCAAATAGCATAAAAGCATCACTGAGTCGTCGGTTTGAATCTCTTCACCTCCATAAGCAACAAGCTTTGCATAATTGACCAAATTAAGTTGCTCACCAGCCTTCACTTTAGCAAATGTTGCTGCTGACATTACATTGTACTTTGAACCAGTGTCTACTTTGAGCTTTGTGGGTTTACCATTGATCAGGACAGTAAAAAAATACTTCATTTTTTGCCAATAAATCTACTGCATTAACCTTTTCATTGACCACTGATACACCATCTACATAGAAAGTAGGGTTGCAGCTCTCTGTACGATCAATTTTTTGAGTGACCTTTCTTAATAACTGAAAGTTTACTTGATTTACAAAACATTTGAAAATGGTTCCATTTTTTTACACTGGTGGCATTGCTGACCGAATGCTGAACACTTCTCTCTTTTCGACTCATGCTTGGCAGCTAACAATAAGACGTGACCAGTGCTTCGATAGCTCACTATTATACTGGACTAGGCATGCTCGTCTTAGTCAGCTAGTCCTGGAACTTGCTAGAAAGCTATGGGTTTTCCCTGCCATATCCACAGGGGTTGCAGCTGCCATGTGCTTAGGTCTGTTCCTGCTTGCCATGTGTTGCATGCTACCTACATTTGCTGTAGAGGTTGCTGAAACCATGCTCTTATCACTTGTAAGCATACTTCTGTGCCTTTCTCTGAGCTCATGGATTTCACAGATCTCTATGGATTTGTTTAATGTTAAATCACTGACACAAAGCAAGATCTTTCTCACTGTAGCACTATTAACACCATACACAAGCCTGTAATTTGCTAACTCATCTTTCAAGTCACCAAATCTGCATATTTTAGTTTTATTTCTCAAGCCAGTGATATAAGCTGCAGAAGCAGGGGACCCAGCTGTACTCGGCTGCATCCCGCCTACTCAGAGGTGATCTCTGCCTGACATACAAGGCCATGTCCAACCCAGAATTGATCGACATGCTCCACCTAAAGAAAACCATATCCCCTTGAGCCAGACGCTCCAGGGATCTAAACCTCACCACAACAATAAATAGGACATGCTGGAGGGATAGATTCCTGTCCCAGAGACTTCCCATGCTCTGTAACAAGATTCCAATCTACATTAGGCAGAGCTCCTTGCTAACCCTCTTCAAGAGAAACCTTGACGAGTGGATGGGAAACAAAAAGTTTACCCCAGGGGCCACTTCAATGGCTCTGCTGGACAGAGGCACAGGGAACTAATCTAAGGGGGCTAGGCTTATAAATGCCTTCGGGCAGATAGCCTAGTACCTACCTATGCACCTATGAACCTAAGTTTCACCTGGCCTTTGGTCTTTTGTATAAAATAAGTGGCTCTCTAATGTAACATTTGTCTGGGGGTTGGACATTTCTCTAAATTTACATTTTAAGCACTTGGGGTCTTCCCTTGATCAGCCAGTACCACAGTATGATGGTTTTCCCCCTCATGGATATATTTCTGGTGCATACACAAATGAACACTCTCATTCGATGGCTTCTAACCCAGCTAAGTTATGCAAAATGAATGCCTCTGCATGTACATCTTTGTCAGAAAAAGCTGCTTGTATGAAAATGTCGTATTCCTGCTCAGATACTCTCCAATTCTCTGCTATATTATGATCAATCATAAGTGGATTTGGTCTGCGAAATGCCTCTGCTATATCAGCACTCAGTAGTGAAGGTGTTAAAAATTATGTATGAACATACACACACATATATATATATATGCCAGAATTTTATGCCAGTACTTGTAATTATGCCCCGCAGCACAACAAGCTCTTCGAAACAACTGCACTTTGCCAAATAAATCTCCATAGTACAAGAACACTTTGAAGTTATTGTACTTTATGAAACCACACCATATCAATGTAAGAAATACTTCAAAATGACTATAGTTTGTGAATAAACTGTACACGGCAAAAGAAGCTCAGAGTAAGAAACACTTCAAGATGAATGCACTTTGAAGATAAACTGTACACACTACAAGAACCTTTCAAAATGGCTGTGCTTTACAAAATAAGTCTGAAATAAAAAAAACACTCTGAAATGGCATCTTTCTGCAAATAAATACACACAGCCCAAGAAACTTTTTGAAATGGCTGTACTTTGACTGCACTTGAAATATAACTGTACTTTGCACACAGCAAACTCTTTGAAATAATTGCACCATAATAAAGCACACACTCTGCAAACACTTTGCACACTGAGATACTTCAAATAACTCTAGTTATGCTTTGAATGGCTTCTGTCAATGCAAAATACTAGTCTGTGCCCAAATCACAGTGTTTTACTAAAAAACATGCAGTCACCTTGCTCTTTAAGCTTAATTTGCCCTTTTATTGCACTTGTTGTGCCCTTTTTACCCTCTTATCCTGCTCTTTATACTTTTCTGGTGCCCGTTTTACTTTAAACATGCTCGGTATGCAAACCAATTGTAATTCTGAGCCCCATATGAATAATTTTGCTAGTCTTATCAAATATCATGTTTTCAAACATTGCGTTTAATTAATAATGCAGGTTGTGCCTTTTGTTTTCTTAATAATATGTTTTTGTGCTACTTGTTTGATTAATAATGTGTTTTGTGCCTTATAAATACCCTGTTTCATTTTCTTTGCCAAATAAATAATTTGTGCAGTTTTCTTTACCTTTAGTTAATTTCTGGCCCTTTCTTGTTTGTCTGAGCTCTGTTTCACTCATCCTGCTTAGTCTGCCTTCACCTTCAACTCTCCACCTCGTGGCTTGAATAAGTTGCACTCTCAATCCCGGTTCTGACACCATGTCCCTTGTCCGGTCAGTATAACACAGACAAACAGCTGTGGGTTCAGTTCAAGCAGCTTTATTACATACAGACACATCAGAAATGAGGCTCTGTGACTTAAACTTAAATAAACTTATAAACAGACTGACTACCGCACTCATACATGTTAACACTCTGGCTGTTCTGTCAAAATGGCACTGCTGCCTGCACATACTCAGTATTTTTATGCACCCTCTCAGATGCTGTATGCTAAAATCCCAAATCATGTCAGAGTGAGGGCAGAGGCAGAGCACCTGACTCTAGAAGAGAAATCTAGACCTAGTGATGGTGGGAGATAGAGGTTTCATATCTCTCTCTGTCACCTGCTGGACAGAGCACAAACAAAAATGGGCACAGTTTTTTTTTTTTATTTAAGGTGGGCCAAAACAATAATTTTTAGGCTTTAGGCTTATAAATGCCTTAGGGCAGATAGCCTAGTATAAACCTATGAACCTATGAACCTATGTGCTACATCTGGAAATGCTTCTTAAAGGCATATACATACACTCTGATTTACAGTAAGTACATAATGCTTGGATCCTACTCATTCAGGCAGTCTGATCTGACATGTGGGTCAGAATCCCAAGCAATGATCAACCTGGGATAGCCTCATGACATGAGACTGATCAGAATAGCAGCAGAAAAGGATTCTCTAGCCCTAGAGAAGCAATACGATTCATAGTGCTTTATGACAGTACGCATGGAAGACCATGTTACAGCCTCACAAATATTGTGTACCGAAGACAATTTTCAGAAAGCAGTAGACGTTGACAGAGCTGTAGTGAAATAAGCCCTTACCTTGACAGTTGCAGACTTATTGTTTGCAGCGTAAATAAAGGAAATGCAATGCAGCAGCCATCTTAAAATGGTAAACTTAGGAAACCTTCTGCTCCACCTTTTAGGAGTAATGAAACAAACAATCGATCACCCTTTCTGAATGGCTTGGTTCTATGAAGGTAGAAGTATAATTGTCTACGTACATCTAAGGATGTAAGAATTATTCTCCTTCCTTTGCCTGTTTAGGAAAGAGGTCAGTTAAATTGATAGGCTGTGAAATGTTTTATTCAGAACCCACCTTGGGAAGAAAAGATGGACTCGTCATCAGAGATATCCTGTCCTTGTGAAATAACAGATAAGGAGGAGATGAAGATAGTGCGTGGAGTTCTAGAAGTTTTCTAGCTGACAGTAAAAAGACAACTATAAATATAAACCCTGCAGAGTGCTACAAAAATCCAGAGTTTGGATTTATAATCCCAGTTAGAAAAAAATGTGAGTTGAAGCAATTAGCTCTGAGGTGAAATTGAGTCCACTCGCTATGGCAGCAAACAAGATCTGAAGTAGTTAAGGGGACTGGTGTTTTATTGGTGGGAAAAGTTTGAATGGGGTTTGAGGCTAGAGCACTGATGCTGCCAGGTTTGATTTGACAAGTGGCTCAAGGGCCCACGTGTCCGATTGGATGGACTGAATTAATATGATCTGACTGGATTCCTATCACTTCATTGAAAGACCATTTCACTGATACTCATTTCACTGAGCTCAAATCATCTAAAGTTCATTTTACCGAAATTTCATTTCACCTAAAACTCATTTCACTGACAAGTAGTACTCTAAGGCAAACCAAAGGTATATGTCCTTTTCCCCACTGTAGTGCGATCCTGGTGTTAGTATATATAGTTAAGAGGGGTGTGGGAGGCACAGCCCCCCCCACTTAATTTGGTTTTCTGTTGTCTGGTTTGGTTTTACTTTATTTGGTGAAACCCAACTAGGTGGGGGGCTACGGCCCACACCCCCAATATGGGGGGCTCACACACCCCCTAACTATTTATACTAACACCAGGATTGCACTACAGTGGGGAAAAGGACATATACCTTTGACTTGCCTTAGAGTACTACTTGTCAGTGAAATGAGTTTTAGGTGAAATTACATGGTGAAATGAACTTTAGGTGATTTGTTCTCAGTGAAATGAGTGTCAGTGAAATGGTCTTTCAATGAAGTGATATGAATCCGATCTGACTATGTGTGGGGGTGTCAGCGCATAATATATCTACAATTTGTATATCATGTCCTATATGGTGTTCACCTGACTGCAACTAAGCCTTTGGGCATGTGCACATAATGGATCCATAATTTGTACATCATGTTCTACATGGTGCATTCATTAGTCTGCTTGTGGATATGTGAACATACAGGATCAATAATTTGTGCATCATGTCCTATACAGGTTCATAGGCTCAGAGGTGTTTACAAGGCTAATGACCACAAGGGCCTTTTTAAGGCTAGCCATTCATTCACATCTCTGGCAAGTTCTCATACCCTTGATAAGTGTAAGCAGGGGCTTGGAAGATGGAACATTCACAAGCAGGGGCCTGGGAAATGAACCATTTACATGTTGCCTGTGTCCATTAGAGATGTAGGTGTCAAACCAGGGATGAATTTCCTGTTCCTCATTCAATTATCCAAGTTACACTTGACTTGGGTTAGGAAGGAACTCTGATTCACATTTTATATCACAGGCAAGTTTTAAGTCTTTAAAATAGGTAATTCTGGTGCTGTTTTGTGGATATGCAGCAGGTCTGTCAAAATGAGGTCTGACAATGCCTTGTATGCTCAAATTTTCCTTCAACATCCTGTAAGAGACAGAATACAGGAATATGGCCTTGAGGTGGTCTGCATAGTATGTTTTACTTATGCCCTGTATTCTTTTAGTGAGGAACCTCTGCGGACATTCCAATTGTTGGATATGCCTGGCTCGGTACATACCAAAAAAGGCATTGTATTCAATAATAGGTCTGATGAATGCCAAATAAAGAGGAACAACGACTTCCTTGGACCTAGATGCCATACCTTTGTTTATAAGTTATACAGCATAGAATGATTTCCTAACTACTGTAGACACATGATGGTCAAAGGTTAGATTACTGTCTATGTCTGTCCCTAAGTCCCTGACTAATGGGTCACCTCTTAGGGCTGTGTTGTCAATATGATATTGAACAGCTGTGGATGACTTCCCAAAGGATACTATTATGCATTTCTTGGCATTCAGTTTAGACCATGGCTTTGACATCAGTTATTTGTCTGTGTCAGCCCTTCCTGAAGAACATTTTTTTTTTTGGTAGAGGATTCAATGACAGCTTCTAACTTACAATCATCTGTAAATTTAGTCAGCCAGAGGCCCTTGTTGTTGGCTTTGACTTCAGAGAACTAAAAGCCAAAATAGAGTGGTTCCAAGACTGATCCCTGAGGGACTCAGCTTTTGCCTGGCCTCTTTGTAGATGTGGACTCCCAAATTCCAACTTCCTGGGTCCTGTCTGTGAGCTAGCTAGCTATCCACTGGGTGACATAAGGATTTGTACTTAAAACCTTTTTGAGTTTGTCAACAGTGCCTGAGTGGGGCATTGTGTCAAATGGCTTGGCCAGGTCAAGGTAGGCAATGTGAACCATTTTGCCCTTATCCATTGCTTTGGTGACCTTCTCAAAGAAGCCCACCAGGCTGAGTAGTCCTGCCCCTGATGAAACCACATTAGGTTGGGTCCAGTGTCTAAAGGTTTCCTATGTCATTACTGATCATTTCCATGACAATTCTCTCCATGGCATTGCATACGAGGCTAGTGAGACGTATGGGTCTTTAGTTTCCAGGGTCTTTAGATGACCCACCTTTGGGCAGAAGGATGAATGTTGCTGCTCTCCTACAATGAGACACAAAGCCTTTTTGGAGGCTACAATTAAATATTAATTCCAGAGGGTCTGATAGTTCATGTTTCATGCTGTTTAGATGGCATCCTGGAATATTGTCTGGGCCCATTAATGCAGTGTTCGTGGCCTTAGAGAGAACATTAAGGACCTGTTCCCTAGTGATAGCAGAGATAGCTGTGGGAGTCATACTTGATGGTATTTCATGAAGGAAGTTTGGATGGGTGTGGGGAAGAGTGCAGTAAAGTTGGAGATGAATTTATCAGCCAGTAGGTTTGCTATATCTTCTGGCTCAGTATAGGTGGCTCCATTTACATTGAGTTCTGCACACAATTGTGTATCGCCTTTGAGATTGCGGATATACCTAAATAATGCCTTGTGGGTTTTTTTGGCCTGGGGGGCCAGATTTACCTCAAAGTTGGCTTTGGTAGACTTTAGTTGTCTTCTGAGGGGTCCCCTTCAAAGGATAGAAATTTCACAGCATCAAATCACTGATCTGTGAAGACCAAATGATCAAAGTTGTGAAATATAGAACCTTGATAATGGAGATCACCATACAGTGTGGAAAAGGAAATTTACTGTTCTCTTCACTGTAGTGCAATCTCAGAGTTTGTATAGTTAAGTAGCAGGAGATGTAGGGGTGCATGGGGGCTTGCCCTCTGCAAAAACATGGAATAAGAAGTTTTCACATTTTGGATTGTTTTTGGTTCGATATTTCAAAACTTTGACTTTCTGGTCTTTGATGATCAGAGGTTTGATTTTGTGAAATTTCATTCCTTTGAAGGGACCCCTTCTGAGTTGTTAGTTTAGTTTGATGATAGTGCATTTATCCTGATGGGTGCTGCACCTCTCAATTTTTGCCATGATTTTCTTCCTTTTATTATATAGCCTGTTGATGTTGTGATTGCACCAGGGTGATTTGTTTTTTGAGTTAGTTCTGTACTTCTTCCTGGTGGGTACAGCTGCCTCTATGCAGCTATTAACATACTTGTACAGGGTTTATATGAACAGTTCCATGCAGTGTTCTCAGGGTTTGTGAGGGCTTGACATTGTTTCAGGTTATCACTTAATAGTAGGAAGTTAGCCTTAGAGTAGTTACTCAATATTCCAGGGTTAGCTGGGGTTCCAAGTTTTATTTTTACTTGTAAGGAGATCATCATGTGGTCTGACCTTACCAGAGAAGGCATTTCACTAGGGGGTGTGCAACACCCATATTAGTGAGGACCAGATCCAATATGTTTGCACCCCTGGATGGTGTATTGACAATCTGATGTTTACAAAATCCAGATATCTCTGTACATGTATATTTCGTGTCATATAAGATTCCAAGTTAATAGTGGGATAATTAAAGTAAGCCAGGAATATGGTATTGGATTGGATGATGAGTATTTCCAGTAAGTTTAAATACATGATATGGGATTCCTGGGTCATAGAGGGGGGACCTATAGCATGCAAAGAAGTGGTACTGGATTTTACCTATGGTGATATGAACATAGAGAAGCTCAAGTACATTGTCCTGTTTGACCAACCTTGAGGTATATTTATTTTTGATGCAAACTGAGACACCTCCACCTTTAGTCCCTATCCGTTTTTTAATTTCTCCAAGTCCTTTTGGTTTCTAATACCATGATGGTAATGGATCCCATTCCTAAGTCAAAATATGATTAAAGTTCATGAAATTAGTATTGTTTCAGTCTTTGATGTTAGCCAGAAGTGCTCTTCATAGCATTCACATGGTGCCCAGTAATAAGTCCTTCTGCAATTCGTACAGAGTTACATGTGTTGGTAACATATCTAAGTACAATTGTAAATTCTTTTTTATAAGAATACATGTTCCTTGTACTACTGCTACTGTTTGGGTGTCCTTCTTTTACATAGCCTTCATTTCTGCCTGCAAATCCTGGTATTTTATGACTTTGTGGCTCTCTGTACGTAAGTCACAGTAGTCACTGAGTGTTGCTATTTTAATGATCGATGCTACTTTAGTCTTCTTTTCATGGGCTACAATATCTGGTTTTCTAGCATCTATATTTTGAACTGTTGGTAATGGGTGATCCCATGTGATATAAACTTCATCATTTTCTATAATACTTTGTGGCTCACATTTCCAATGTTTTTCAGCCATTGCAATAGCATAATGTTTGCACAATCCCCAGTTGAACAGTCTTACCATATTATTATGCCTTTCAGTATACAGTCCTTCTGCCGTTAGCATGTCACAACCACCAAAAAGATGTGCAATTGTTTCCAATTCTGTTTTACAAAACCTATAATTGTCTGGTTCTCCCACATGAAGTTCAATGAACTTTGTAAACCAATGTGTACATAGTCCACTATCTTGGGCTGCCAATATTAACCTTTCATCTTTTGGTTTAAATTCACCTCTCCTTAACCATTCCTGCTTTTGATCCTGATCAACATGATGTTGTTTCAAGAGGTTTCTATACTTGGAACTATATTTATGCATTTTCCACATTTCTTGCCTTCTTATCTGGCCCTTCACCTTATATTCTTTGTTTTGTTTTTTGGCACATTCAGTTGCTGCCTGATTTTTACCTACTTCTGGTTTGATTTCCATTCCTACTTGATGGTGATATGCAGGGAAGTCATCCCTCATATGCAAAACTTTCGCTGCATTTGGATCTTGTGAGGTCAGCAGATATGTATGCAGTCTCACGACTGCAGATCAATACATGCAATCAATTTCGAGGAGGCCCATACCTCCGTCAGAACAGGGACTATATAATCTTGGTATGCAGTGATTTTTATAAATCATTTGATGAGCATGAAACATTCTTCTTGCTTTCCTGCCCAACCTATCCAACACCTTTTGGGACCAGTCAATCACTCCAAAACTGTAAGTTAGTACAGGAAGAGCAAATTGGTTTATATCTTGAACTTTGTCCCTAAATATGATCTCTGTTTTCAGTATTAATTTAAGTCTTCTAAAATATTCCTTACTAAGTTTTATTGTTGATCCTTCATCAGTCACACATGTTTATACACTCACTCTTGCTCAAGTCCTTTTATCTCACATTCTTGTCCCAAACTGATGTATTCTTGGTGCTGCAGCTTTCCTGCTTTAAAGGTTGCTTTTGCACATTTATCAAGACCAAATTACATTCTTATGTCATCTGAAAAAGCTTTGAACACTTGCAGTTGTGCTTTTAGTTCCTCTTCTGATCAACTATACAGTTTTAAATCATCTACAAAAAGAAGATGAGAAGTCTTTACACTTGGTTGTTTTCTGGAAGCCAAATTGTAGCCATGACCTTATCTGTTAAGTAGACAACTTAATGGGTTAAGGGCAAGATAAAAGAGCAGCAGAGACAGAGAGTCACCCTGGAATACCCCCCTTTGAATTATTATCCCTGATATAATAATCTGTCCTTTATCATGGCTTAACTGCAAAGTGGTTTGCCACGCTTTAAAGATCACTGTGATGCAATCCATCAGTATAGGGTGTATCTTGTACATTTATTTATTTATTTATTTGTTTTACATTTGTTTACTGGGATGGTCCGACTGGGACAGTACCCGTTTTCAGTGGAGGCCCGGGGAGAAAAGCTCCAACTTAAGCTTACATACAAAGTCATCACATCAAGTAATATAAATTATAGACAAAAAAAATGAGTGTTAACACATTTACAGGATAAAAATTAAAAAATAAAAATATATACATAGTAGGCAGTAGCATTGTTACCTCACAGCAAAAGGTTCTCCCGTTCGATTCTCGGCTGGGCTTGGGAGTGCCTTCTGTGTGGAGTCTGCCTGTCCTTCCCGTGATTGGGTAGCGTTCGAAAGACATGCATGCATAAATGGGCGTGCCTTTGTTGAAGGTTGGGCGTCGAGCTGCCAATCATTAGCGGACCGGAGTTCCACTGTGGCGACCCCTTACCGGGAAAAGCCGAAAGACAAATAACAACATCAAATAGAACAAGACTTTAAAACTTGAATATAGACAAATATATGATTGAACTTATATATGTGGAGGAGCATAACAGTTAGGAAATTAAGTAGGGAGAATCACTTAGGCAAAGTAGTGCATAGTTAGTAGTAATACTTCTGTGGTGAGAGTTGCAGCTAGGATGTAACTACTAACAGAGAAGTAGTGTTGTTAGAAGAGATATGTTAACAGAGTTAGTACGTACAGCCAAATTGTATAAGTAGTGCTAAGTTAATAATTAACCTGGAGTGTTACATGTGCAAAGCCAAGATTTAAATAAGTGTCTTTTGAAAGATATTGTGAAATGATTAAGATTACTTATGGATATAATACTATGTGGAAGGGTATTCCAATTTTTGGCAACAAAGTTAGAGTAAACAGAGTTGCCTGCTATATTGGATGCTTGGAGTAAGTCTTTGTTAGATGATCAAAGATTACGAATGTTAGAATAGGGTTGTAGAAGATTTTTTTAGGGAAGGTACATTGTCAGGATTGTGCATTATTTTGTGAGTCATTATTAATTGGTTATAGTTCATAACATGAGATAGTTCCAACCAAGAAAGACTTTTGAGACATTGACAGTGATGGGCTGAATGTGTGGAATCTGTTGTAAATTTGGCAATCCTATTGCAACATGATTCTGATTTACTTAGTTCTGACTTTTTTTAGGTTGGTAAGTATGGGGGATGCATGTAAGAGTGAGGAGAGAAGGTGTGTTTTAGCTATGGCTATTCTTGCAGAGTCTGTTAAGAATTTTTTGTTTCTATACATTGTTACCATTTTCTTTACAGTTTTAAGCACTCTTTTACGCATAATCGTGGAATAATGTCAAATGCTTTTTTCTAGTCTAGCCATGCCATACTTGCATCTTCCCCTTTTTACACTTTTCAACTATAACATTATTTAACAACAAATGATACTTTGTTCCATATGACTATCTTTTACTAGTCTTTTGTTCTATTGCCATGATTGAGTTTTCTTCCAAATGATTATAATCTCTGTCATCGATTCCACTATATAGTTTATACATTGTCAGAAGGCAAGTTATTGGTCTATATTTTTTAGGATAGCTTGCAGATTCACTCTTAAGTAGGAGCATTGTTATTCCATTGTTAACCAAGCTGGTGTCTGCTCAGGGTGCGCATATAAATAGTTCTTACTCATGGCTAATCTTCATGCATAGAAGTTAATACTTTTATACTTTTAGCCAGAAGTCAGATACTGCATCTGGGCCTGGGGTTTTCTAAATAGGATGTTTTCTTAAGCATGTTTCAATCTCTCTGATCGTTACTTCATCCCATTTCATATCCTGTACATTTGAACTTCTTCTTTGTTTTACTTCTTCAATCCATTTAACATCTTTCTTATGTTCCATTGGATCTTCATAGATATTTCTCAAAAACGTATCGATTTCTTCTTTTTTTGGTGGAGTTTCAATTCATTTTGCCTTGTTTCCCAATTCTCTATAAAACTTTTTTGGGTCATCAATAAATTATTATTTAAAAATGTATAATAAATTGCTTATTTTGTACTTTTCCTTTATATTTATCTGCATATCTTCTAAGTTTTTCTGCCTGTGCTAATATTTTTAGTTTATTTGTGATAGTACACTGTAGATCCTGATCTGTTACAATACTGCATATTACTTTTATCACATCTATCTTTCTAAGAATTTTTGTGATCTTTCCCTCTTCTATACTCTTCTAACAATTACACTTCTTGTTTTAATTGCTTTATATTTTTCTCTATTCAATACTTCCATGATGGCATTCAGTTTCTCCTCTTCCTTTCCCTTACTGCCCTGCGTTCATGTGGTGAGACTCTATCTGTTATTATTTGTACCATAATGTATCCTGTTTTCTTTTGTTATATCACATGAATTTCTATGAACAGTCCTAATTACTGTGTTCATTTGTTTTACCAGACTGCTAACTTTTGGGGTTTTATTGACATTCTGCAGTCTATTTCTTTCATTGATCTTAATATGTCTACCTCTATTAAATCAAGCAACTCTTCTCTTAGATCATTTTCTTCTAAACTGAGAAAACATTCTTTGTTCTTCATTTCCTGTGAGCATTCTACGGAAACTTGCAGAGCATCTTCCTGTGCAATATTCTCTTCAGTTTTATCCGGTGTCATCCGTTGCTCTTTCAAATGGGAACTCACTGGCATGTCACTCCTGAGCATTGACTTCATCAGAATTGCCACAGTTTCCTGTTCCTTGCATTGCTGTCCAACTCCAAATGAATGTTTGTACTGGTTTCCTATGGAAGGCTCCAAAGTATCTTCATACGGCAACTGATAAGATGCTTCCAGCTCCACTGGTTAATTTGGGTGTCCATTGCTTTATCCTGCTGTAATTGAGTTACATTTTGTACACTAAATCCTTCACTTTGCAGATAATCCATAACTTCAGTTTCTATTTCTTTTAACTTCTGCATTACTAATCCTCTTTTCTGCTTTTCCTCTTTTTCTTATTTTTGGTATCGTAACATTTTCCATGTCCAGATGCCTTTGTCTGTGTTTTTCTTCAGATATCTTTGGTGCTGCTCTTTTGGTATTGATTTGTTTTGCTTTCTTTTTTTGCATAAATATTGCACCATATTACATCTCTTTTTCTTTCCCATGTCTATATTTCTTCTTTAGATGTCTCTTGTTCCTCCTATTTCTCCATACTTTGGGATTCATTGTTCAATCATGATGTGATATAACTTGTGTTAGACTTTCTACTCTGAATCCTTCACTTCCCAGGTATTCTATAACTTTAGCTTCTATTCTTTTTTAATTTCTACTTGACTAATCTTCTATTGTAAATTCTCTCTTCGTGATCTTATTTCTTTTTATTGTGAAATTTTCCTTTTCTGTATGCCTTCACCTGTATTTCTATTCGAATATCTTTGGGGCTGCCTTTTTTGTGTCAATTAATTTGGCTTTTTCCTTTGCATAAATATTGCACCATATCAGATCTCTTTTTTCCCCATGTACATATTTATTTTTTATACCTTTCAAAAGTCTCTACATTTTGTTCTTTATATTTTCACACTTCCTCAGTCATGTCTTTTTCCAAATGGCCCAAGGTTTCTTGGTCTATATAATGTTTTTCATGGATCTGGTGTATTAATGAACACAAATTTGAATTTGGTCTAAATACGTGGAAAGCATTTTAAACTTGCACTGTTGGTGTACTCTCCATGGCTTTAACCATATGTCAGTGACTGCACAGATGTCAACATTCTCGGGTGAAGATAGCTTCTAGGGAGTGGAGTTTTTTGTTTAGGCTCCTAGCGTTAAGCAGCAACACCTTTAGATATTCCTGGTTTTGATTCACTGTGTTGGAAATACCTTTGATTTGGCATTGCCTAAAAAAGGCACTATGGGGGAGAACAATGTATTAGCTGATATTTGTAAAACCTAGAGGGGAGAGGTGCAGACTACCCCTGGCAAAGCAGTGTGATCTGTTGATCATCTCCTTTCATGCTGACAAATATTGCACCATCTTAGAATGACACCAGAAACTAAGCCAATTATTAAAGTCAGTCATCTTCTGTTCATATTGTGGCATCATCCTTAGTGAACAAAATGTTGCTCAATGCTAGACTCATGCCAGCTCATTCCAGCCTGGAACACATATTCCAAGAACTCCATGATGTCTCTCGCTTCATAGCCTAGGAAGGTACATCACAGGTCATTTACACCCACGTGGATGATGACTGTGTCAAACTGGTACTTCTGGTCCAATAACTTGAGGGCGTGTGCAATGTGGTGGATCCTGGCCCCTGGTAAGCAACTGACTATGATTTTTTTACTTGCTCAGCCTGGTGAAATGAGCATCACTGTGTCTCACAATGGCATCTCCAATGACAAGAATGTTGGATTATGTGATGAATTGCCTTATGGGCGTAGAAGCAGAGGCTTCATGAGGTATGGCTGTATGTGTTGATGTGGGTGTTGTTTTGAAAGAGTGAATTCAGGGCTGCTGAGGGTCTTTGTTATGTGAACTTCATCTGTGTGGTCTTTGGGGCTTAGGAATGTTACATTTCAGTGCCTCAGCATATGTGCATCTATGTGTCTACTTTGAATTGTGTGTGATGGGTGCACCATATGTACTACTGAGAACCTTATTGACATGAGGAGTTCATTTATTTGAGAACTTTGCCTTCAGTGACATTGTATAAATATTTCTCTCACATACCATATCAGTTTGTTTAAGAATTAGCTAGTTCTCAGTAAAAATGAAGCAATTTATACATAAATTCCCATATCCACCAAGCTGGTAACAGAGATAGTGGGAAAATTCATATCCATTGCAACAGACCCTATTTATTGATTAGACAGTTGGAGTGAGGATACAAAGTAATGTCAGGAGTATCTGATTTGCAGCTCTGGGATTATTGTTTGTCACTGTAAGCTAGTTATGCTGTTTGCAACTGGGTATCATTGAAACTTTAATTGTGCTGTTACAGGAAAATTGTCAATGCAAGGTGTCTGTACAGGGCACTGCCACACACTTGAGGGAAAACTAATAAGTAGACCCTGATAATTTATGTATAAAGTATTTAGACCGATATTCTGAAGTTAGAACCAAATCAAGCAGTAGTTACTGAAAAGAAAGAACTAGCTTGTCAAGAATGATGAAACGAGGGAGTCGACTGAATAGCTACTGTCTGACTACTACTAGCTTCACACTGCTGGATACAATGCTCATTTGTTTCTTCTCTCACCAGAGGCAAAACAGTAGCACTAATCCCAAGATGAGAAGCAGGTCACAGGCTCTTTGGTGATCTACAGTCTTGTCCCAGATGATGCAAGGGTCTGTAGGCTTGCTGTAGCCTTTTTCTGGTAGATGACTTGAATAACAACCAAACCAACTTGGAAACGAAAAAAGTATTCACTAACTAAATCAACATAAGTAAAGCAACCGATGCTAGAAACCACACAAACTCTATTTATTAAGCGCTTTTCATCCAGCATGGTGGCTGGACTTCTTCAGATAAAAAAACCTTCATAAAAGGCACTCTTAAATGTTTCATCAATCCAGTCATGTGACAAATGTCTCAATTAAAACTCTTGAAATGAATTAACATACTTCACTTGATTAAAATTCTACCATATTTAAAATACAGGATGAAAGGCTCTGAGTGAAAAGCAGTATAATACATTCTCCTCACAAAAAGCTTCATCTTTCTATAATGAACTTATTTATACATAGTGTGTTTTAAAAAACAGTTATTTTAAAATAAAAGGCATGATTAATGTGTAACACTTGTAAGTAAATTATTTAAGTGTGGAACCAACCCTTAGGCTCACCGGTTAATTTAAGCAAGTTATCTCCACATACTTTTTAATTTTAGGTATTGGAGAATAGTGCATGTTTCATTTATTCCTGGGAACTGGTTAGCATTTAGTCGAAGTTGCCATAGTAACTCAAGTTGTTCTAACAGTAGTGACGCTGGTCCTCCATGTGCATTTTCACTAATTTGGTTTATAACCTTAAACTTAAATTTATGGTTAGGTGAATTTTCTATGTGCCTAGCTAGTGCATTCTCAGTTTTCCCCCTTCTAATGGCATACAGATGTTCATAGATTCTTTCTTTAAACTTTCTATCTGTTTTTCCTATATAGAAAACAGGGCAGAGAATTCACTGAGCTAGGTATACCACCATTTTAGTGTTACAGTTATACCTACCTGCGAGAGCACTTATGGTTACCTATAGAAAAATGTTGTCCTGTTGCAATGGATCCACAGTAATTACAGTTTTCACATTTAAAAATCCCTGGGGTCCTAGTAACATTAACTATAGGAGTTTCTACTAGGATTTCCAAATGTTTACCCTTCCTGTAAGTAACAATGGGTCTGTGGCCAGTTTTGTTGACTAATTCAATTTAATTGGTGGGAGGATGGCATAACGGTTAAGGTGTTTACCTTATAGACACAAGGTGCAGGGTTTGATTCTCACATGGGGTAATTGGCTAGGCTTGAAAAGGCCCACAAGGATAGTTAGCCTAGTACTAATCTATGAACAGGTTGCAGTTTTTATTTATAATTTTCTTAATTTCAACCGTGTCAATACTAAATGTTACAGTGAAACTTCTGTTGTTTTGCCCACCTTCCCTTAAATGTGTGTCGATGTGGATGGTAGATGTAACTACTCTCTCCTCCATAGTTACTTCCTCTTCTGTGTTTAAGGTACTGGTTCCATGTAGGCAAAGTATTGGTTTGTAGAAATTTGTCTAACGTTTACGTGACACTTCTAGTACCAGTTCATTGACAAATCCTATAGGTTAACCTCTTTGCAAAAACATTTCAGTTAAGTTTTGACATTCAGTAAACAAATCTTCATTGGATGTCACCATTCTGGCTGCTCTTACGAGCTGCCCTTTTACTACTGATTTTTTATACTGCAAGGATGTGCACTTTTAAAATGAAAAGACAAAGTAATTTAAGTAAAACAGAATGGGATTTGTTGAATGACTTGAGGAGGGAACCCATTAGAATGATGACGCCAGATAAGGGGGAGGATTGGTCCTTATGGATAATGAAGATTACAAGGCTAGGCTGAACAAAGTGTTAAGAACTAGCACATACAAACAAGTCAGGAAGAATGAATTACACACTAGTAAGAATGAATTACACACTGCTTATTGCAGGATAAACACCTACTTAAACGACTTGTTCTTGGAGGCACACATAGATATGAGTACTCTAAACTACTTAACAGTGGTATACCCTAAGATACCTAAAATGTTTGGTGTGCCAAAAATACATAAGGACATACAAGACCCCCCATGTCAGCCTTGGTAGATGCCCATCAGTCTATAACTTACGCTAGTGCAAAACTTGCTGATTCTATTCTTAAAAAATATGTGAAGCAAGAACTACAAATTAGTCGCGATTCTTGGTCCTTTTTAGAAGAGATCAACACAATCAAGTTCACTAAAGAAAATAACTTTCTAACAGTGGACGTTTGTGACCTTTACAGTTCAATCCCACATGAGGAGGGGATAGAAATTGTTCTGGCCAGAAGTGCCAGATAATGAACTCAGAATAGTTGAGGAATTTTTGGGTATAATTTTATCCAACAACTACATCCTCTTCAATGATACAATTTATTTACAAATAGTAGGGGTAGCAATGGGCTCACCATGTGGTGCGAGTTTCGCCAACATGGTGATGGCCCATTGGGAACACACTTATTTATTTTATAACCCCAGTATAATGAACTTGATAGAACATTATACACGCTTCTTGGATGATATTTATATAGTGCTAAGAGGTGATGTAGCTTCGGCTACTGTTACGTTACAGGTAATGAACAGCAGCACCAACATTTTGAAATTCACATCAAACTTCAGTAACGATATTATAGCACACTTAGATGTACAGTGGAAAAAAGATGTTGCACTAAACACCTACACAGCATCTATATACCGAAAATCAACTTAATGTCACTCATTTTTGCACCATAAAAGTGCACATCCTTTCAGTATAAAAAATCAATAGTAAAAGGGCAGCTCATAAGCGCAGCCAGAATGGTGACAATCAATGAAGATTTGTTTACTGAATGCCAAAACCTAACTGAAATGTTTTTGCAAAGAGGTTACCCTGTAGGATTTGTCAATGAATTGGTACTAGAAGTGTCACGTAAACATCAGACAGGTTTCTACCAACCAACGTTAGTAAATAAAGGCTAAATTTCAGTTAAAAAGTAAATAAAACTAGAGTAAGGAAAGCTCCCATACTGTTCAATGTACTTACGGAGCATATACCCATCCTAGGAACTTCGTGGTCTGGTTAGGCCCTGCTCCGCTCACCCTCGCTGCACTCAGGCTTGCTATGCACCCCACCCTGCCCCCAAATCTCACCCGCCCCTAGTACTCCTACATTTATAGTAGCATTACCACACCCCCTCGTTATAGAATCACACACCTCTTTAGAAATCCAGTCAGCACTATATAGGTATTAAAAGTGATATTCCCTTCTCCACAACTCTTATATCCTTGGAAATACATAGAGCATTGGTCTATATTTAAACAATGGCATGGCTATTCCCCACACCCAGAATAAAAGTAAGTATCTCCATTACAATCCTACTATTTATCCCTTACATACACCCTGCCTATGAACATCTCAAACATGGTAGTTTCCAGTACCCAAGACCCCCAACAAACACACTAAGATAACCAAATAAAATAGACAACCTCAGGTATCCCTCAAATAAGAACCCCCTATATTATCAACAGCTCCCATCCCTTAGAATAAGACACGTCAATATAAAAAACAAAAAATACCAAAACCTATTTATTAAATTCTCAAAATTGACCATTACATCTCATTGGATCCTCTTAATGGATGGGGACATACACCCTCACTCTGGACCTCTCTCAAGCATTACAATAGCCCTATCCCAAACCCTGGAACTCTCTCAAACAATAGTCCAAACACCAGTAGTAGCTCTCCCCCATACACTCAAATTATTAACAAACCTCCTAATTCACTCCTGGTTACCCATCTAAATATTAGGAGCATAAATAACAAAGTTCATCACCTTAATGCCCTTCTTGACTACCTTTCCCCAGACATTCTTTGCCTCACTGAAACCTAGCTAAAGCCATCAACTACTGACAATGAGGTTGCTCCATTAGGGTATAATATACTAAGGCTCGACCGTACTGCTAGGAAGGGTGGTGGGGTAGCAGTTCTATATAAAACCACACTTGAAGTGTCCGATATTGTCCTACAATCACCACATTTTGATAAGGTAGAAATAATCATTACTAAGCTCAGTATCAATAAAAGTAAATGCATATATATAGTCTGTGTTTATATCCCCCCAGGTAATAACATATAAATTCTAGAAGATGTACTATGCTGGCTGTCAAACAACTTTCCCCAAGAAACCATTGTCCTAGGGGACTTTAACACAGACTGGTCCACCTGCTCCTCTGAACCCCCCCATTCATCATATCAACCTCCGTGGATTCACACAAGTTATCTCCTCCCCTACGAGAATTGGTAAACCCTCCAACAAAGAATCAATAATATACTGGATACTTATCAATAGTAATCCACTAATGAACAATGCAGGGACTCTCCCTGATATGTGATCACCTCCTCACCTATATAGTCAGGCATAAGGCTGACATTCCTAACCGACCTACCTATAAAATAATTAGAAGTAAGAAAAACATTAACCTCACCAATTTTAAAACTGAGCTCAAACAATGCAATCGGTCAGCCATAAAGCACCTGCCACGTGAAGAAGCAGTAGCATACTTTAATAGTAAATTCTTAGCCATACTAGACAACCATGCACCACCTCGATCTATTAGGACTAAAACAAAAACAGCCCCCTGGCTTACAGTCGAAACCAAACAAAAAATTTCACTAAGAAATAAAGCTGGGGAAACATGGAGAGCCACAAAACCCCCTACAAATCAACTAAAATTCAGGCGATTAAGGAATGAGACAAAAACTGGTCCTGACCGACAAAAAAACTACTACCGTCACCTACAACAGAAACACCAAAATAGACCCTAAACATTTTGGGCAGGTCTAAATAAGCTCCTCCGACCAGGTAAATCAACCACCCCCACCCCCTCAGCCACAACAGAAAAACAACTAGAGGAGGTTTCTAACACCTTCAATAAATTCTTTACAGAAACTATCCAACATCTAGCTAGTCAACCTAGCTGCTCAAATCCAAATGATACTACACCCAGTGCCCAGATTAACTTCAACTTTCAACCTGTCTCAACATCAGTTATCCAAAAACTCATTAAAAATTTAAAACTAACTACCCTATCGGCAGACCTCCTACCTGAAGAACATTTACAAAAAGCTGACGATGTTGTAGCCTACCCAATATCCATCTTAATTAACAGAAGCATCTCAGAAGCTTCCATTCCCTCTACATGGAAGATAGCCCATGTTATTCCCCTCCATAAAGGAGGCAGCTCTACTGAGCTCTCCAACTATAGACCCATAGCGACCCTGTCTCCACTTGCCAAAATTATGGAGAAATGCATTCATAGGCAACTCCTGAGCTATCTCATCATGAACAATCTCCTTACAAACTCCCAACATGGGTTCAGACCATACCACATTTCTACCACTGCCCTTCTCTCCTTTACAAATGTACTAAACCTAAACCATAACAGTAACAAACTTTCCTCTGCCATCTTCTTAGACCTTTCTAAGGCCTTTGGCATGGTAAGCCATTAAATACCTATACAGACACTGGAATCCATCTCCCTAGACAACCAGGCTATCCGATGGTTCCAGGTATACCTTAGTGGCAGACAACAGGCAGTCCTATGGAAGGGGATTGGGGAATCTATCCACCCTGTTACCCGTCATCACGGGAGTTCCCCAGGGTTCTATTTTAGGAACCCTCCTATTTTCTATATTTATAAACGACCTATACAAAGTCATCCCAGATTCTAGAATATGCAGATGACTCGACTCTAGTTTGTTCAGCTATATGCCCAACAGTACTACAAACTTTATCTCAAACTACTTTCAACTCAGTTGAGAACTGGCTCCTAAATTGCTGTCTTATTTTGAATCCTAATAAAACTAAGATGCTACTTTTCTCTCCATCTCCTAGGTCCACTGCACAGACCTTCACCATCACATCTAACAAGGGCACCATTATTTCACCAGACCCCTCGACTAAGCTATTAGGAGTAATAATTGACAATAACCTCAAGTTTGACCAACATATAAACCACATGATTAAAACAGTTAATAAAAAACTTGGCTCTCTTTATAGGATTAAACCCTTCCTAACTCCTCTAGCTAGATCCGCTATTGCCCACTCACACCTACTCTCCACCCTCCTCTATGCCTCCCTGCCTAAACACAAACTTGAGTAAATCCTACTTGAACAAATTCACCACCTGCTATAATCACATAGCAAGATTTGTCACCGGTACAGCCTACAGAACTCACCACTGTAGCAACCTTAAGCTTCTAGGGTGGCTGGAACTACCTAATCTTCTAAAGGTTAATCAGCTAGCAACTGCTCACAAGATTCTCTACCAATCGGAACACACACCTGTTCTAAAAACATCATCACTCCCTACCATAACCTCAAAGCACTCTGATCCTCTTAAAAAAACTAATCTACAAGTTCAAAGCTAACAACTCTGCTGGGGAGGCACTGTTTGCCAATTCAGTTGGTAAAACATGGAACTCTCTCCCTGCCAACCTCACAGCTGAACCCTGTCTATCCCTATTCAAGAAAAATCTTACATTATACCTTAAAACACGGTGGCTATGCCCCTGTTTTACCTCTGATTAATGTATAAACTACTGACTGTATAGATCGTCCTACATCTAAGTGACTTTAACCTAACTACCTGGTAACCAGCTATTTACTTAGCAATCTACTTGTGTGACTGAGTTATGTTTTATTTTTACCCTTTAATGAATGTAAACTGTTGCAACTGTATTACCCAATCTTGAATTATATATAATATTGTAATGTCTAGTATTTCTGTAGAATTAAACTGGAGCTTTTCTCCCCGGACCTCCACTGAAAATGGACATGTATCCAGTTGGACTATCCCAGTCAACAAATGTAAAATAAATAAACAATACTTTGCCTACGTGGAACCAGTATCTTAAACACAGAAAAGGAATTAACTATGGAGGAAATGGTAGTTACATCTACCATCCACATCGACACACATTTAAGGGAAGGTGGTCAATACAACAGTAGTTTCACTGTACCATTTAGTACTGACACAGTTGAAATTAAGAAAATTATCAATAAAAACTGGAACCTGTTAATAAATGAAATTTAATAAGTCAACAAGATTGGCCACAGACCCATTGTTACTTACAGGAAGGGTAAAAATTTGAAAAACCTAGTAGAAACTCCTATAGTTAATGTTGCAAGGATCCCGGAGATGTTTAAATGTAAAAACTGTAATTACTGTGGATCCATTGCAACAGGAAAACATTTTTCTATAGGTAACCATAAGTACTCTATCACAGGTAGGTATAACTGTAATACTAAAATGGTGGTATACCTAGCTCAGTGCATTCTCTGCCCTGTTTAATATATAGGGAAAACAGAAAGTTTAAAGAAAGAATCTATGAACATCTGTATGCCATTAGAAGGGGGAAAACAGTGAACGCACTAGCTAGGCACATACAAAAATTCACCTAACCATAAATTTAAGTTTAAGGTTATAGACCAGATTAGTGAAAATGCACACTGAGGAACAGCAACACTACTGTTAGACCAACTTGAGTTACTATGGCAACTTCGACTAAATGCTAACCAGTTCCCAGGAATAAATGAAACATGAACTGTTCTCCCATATCTAAAATTAAAAAGTATGTGGAGATAACTTGCTTAAATTAACCGGTGAGCCTAAGGGTTGGTTCCATACTTAAAGAATTTACTTACAAGTGTTACACATTAATCATGCTTTTTATTTTAAAATAACTATTTTTTAAAAACACACTATGTATAAATACATTTATTGTAGAAAGATGAAGCTTTTTATGGGGAGGATGTATTATACTGTTTTTCACTCAGGGCCTTTCATCCTGTATTTTAATCATGGTAGAATTTTAATCAAGTGAAGTATGTTAATTAATCTCAAGGGTTTTAATTTAGACATTTGTCACATGACTGGATTGATGAAACATTTAAGAGTGCCAGTTATGAAGGTTTTTTTATCTGAAGAAGTCCAGCCACCATGCTGGACGAAAAGTGCTTAATAAATAGAGTTTGTGTGGTTTCTAGCATCGGTTGCTTTACTTATGTTGATTTAGTTATTGAATAACAAGCAGACCGATCAGGATGTTCAAACATAGGCATTCACTTACCAAACAGAAATAGTTAAGAATTGATGTACTGTGTTTCTTTTCTCACCAGGAGCAAAATATAAGCACAAATTTCAAGCTGGCACCTATGAAGCAGTTACTAGGCTTTCCGGTGATCATCAGTCTCCAGGAAATAATGTCCCTGTACTCCTTCTCTCACCAGCAGAAAACAGAACACTAATCCTACTGACGAGCAGAATGTGAGCTCTCTTGTCATTGGTGGTCTTGTAGATATTGTAGATTTTAAAGGTAAGATAGAAAAAAATGGTTTAATATCCTAAGAGCTGCAGTGTGCACTAAGCAGTCAGATATGAAAGAGAGGGTAATTAAGCTTTAACTATCTAAGTGCGGAGCCACTGATCTTTAAAGATCAAGTTAGATTGGAAGGGGGTGAGCACTTTGTATTCTGGTTCTATGGAATACAGTGGGATGGCCAATAAATTTAAATAGCTGGAGCGAAGTGATTTCACAAAATGATAATTTTGTGCTTAAACAATATCCAATGAAGAGGAAAAAGAGAGAGATATGTATATGTGGTCAAATTAAAATAAGGGGCAGGCATCTAGAAAGACAGCTGAGTATAACAAACGCAACACCTGCATGGTGGGAGGGTGTGGCAAAACTTAATTTCTTTGTGACTCACAGGGGACACAGCTGTGGTCTCTTTCTTAGTTTAAATATGCATTTAAAAGCAGAACACAAGTAAAATGCAGAGTAAAGAAAATAAATCACAATATACAAAACAGAAGAAGGCAATGAAGCAATACAAAATCCAAGAAACAAAAACAAACTAGCCTTTCTCTCACAGCAAGTTGTGGCAGGGTCTTGGTGAACTTTTCCAGTAAAGCCTTGAAATGTTTTATTTTACTATAAACTATTATGTTGCACACCCAACTGCACTCATGCATGTGGGTATATACACATACTAGATCCATGATTTGTACATCATGTCACATAGTGCATGTCTGACTGCACCTGTGCCTATGGGTATGTGCACATAATGGATCCATAACTTGTATATCTTGTCCTACATGGTGCATACCTTGTTTTGAAACATATAAAAATCTCAACAGGAAGTCCCAAAAGAGAACGCCAGCAGACTGTGTTCTTAAATATTAACGCAGTTTTATTTTTTTAAGAAAAAGCGTTTTCGCCACACAAAAAAGCAATGCAGCTTCTTCAGATAAATCATAAAAAACTCAATGAGTTTAAATACACACACAACCGGAAATGTGATTTACGTCACTAAATAAGAAATTAGTCCATTATCTCATATCATAGTACAACAATTTTCCCCACAAGGGTAAAACATGACAATAAAATCAGTTGTTTAAATTACTCTTGGAAAACTTTAAATACCTCAATAGTGAAGTTTAAAAAATAATAATAAAATAAAATAATACTAAAAAATTAAGATATTAATCAAAATAAACAAAAAGCTATCTCAAATAACTACGCAATTTTAAAACTGCATTGATGTTACAGTTTTCATTGAGTCCCGGGGCTTTGAAGGCATTCAAAGATAATTGCCATTCAAGCTCACGGGACTCTAACATCAATGACAGTGGTCCACCCCTAATGTTCCCTTGCAAATGGTCAATGCCCATAAAGGCAAATGAGTGTCCCTGATTTTTGTCAACATGCTTAGCTAAAGCGTTGTCGCCCTTATTTTTCTTTATAGCGTATATGTGCTGGTAAATACGCTCCCTGAGTTTGCGGTCCGTCTTCCCAATATAGAAGGCTGGACAGCAAACACAGAATGCAGCATATACAACAGAGCTAGTTTGACAATTAATCTTGTGGTTAATGTGGAATTTCCTATTACCAATGTTAAAGGAATTCCCAGGTCTTATATACTTACAGTAATTACAAGAACCACACTTAAATGTCCCTTTTTGCCTAGAAAATGAAAATTCATTTCCTTTTCTTTGTACCAATTCTTTAAGGTTACTGTCCCTTTTAAATACTATCAAAGGAGACGAACCCAGTTTTTCAGCAAGGTCAGTTGAACCAGAAATAAAATGCCAGTTCTTTTTAATGATGGACATGATAGCCATGGCATTCACATTAAACGTAATAATGAAGCTAAGGTTGAACTGTTTTTCAACATGTGTGCCATCCAAGTTTTGTACTTCATTTAAAGAAGTGTCAGCTGGCGGAGTTGGGACATCCTGAATGACAATATTCAAAGAAGTGGACTGGTCTAAAAGGGGCTTGAAGTGACCCTCAGTCCTTTTCAAGTAAACCTCATTAGACAACTCATCAAACAATTTAGAAGGATAACCACGTTGACAAAACATGTCCTTCAAAAGGGAGCATTCACTGAGAAAGCTAGTTAGAGTACTGCACATTCTTACAGCTCGAACTAGCTGACCCTTTATAATGGCCCTTTTCTGCCTATATGGGTGTGAACTTGAAAAGTGCAACAAAGAGTTGCAAAAGGTCGGCTTTCTGTAGATGGAAGATGTTAATACATCAGGCCCCTTAACCAGTTGGACATCAAGGTAGTCTATCTCCTTTATAGAAAATTTCGAAGTAAACTTCAGGAATGTTGTGGTTTTATTGATGGTATTGACAAAAACGTCAGCACTCTCATTATCACCTTTAAAAAGGATGAAAATATCATCCAAGAATCTGGTGTAAAAGGTGATAAATTTCATCATTTCAGGATTATTGAAAACAAAGTGCTTCTCCCAAAAAGCGACAAAGAGATTCGCCACACTAGCTCCACAGGGTGAGCCCATGGCCACACCCTGTTTTTGCAAATAAATCTCCTTGTCGAAAATGAAAAAATTGGATGTAAGGACAATTTCCAATAACTCAGAGACTAGATCTATATCTGACTTTGGTGCCCCCATTTCGGTCAAAATTGCCCCAATCCACTCCACTGCTTCCATATGTGGAATGGAGGTATACAGATCTATTACATCTATTGTTAGAAAATTATTGCTGCCGTCAAAGGGTATTTTGTTAATATTGCTTAAGAATGACCATGAGTCCTTACAGATACTTGGAATTTGTCTAATGTATTTAGACAAAATATTATCTATAAGCCTTGAACATGGGTGAGTCATTGATGAACGACCATCAACTAAGGCTCTCATGGGAGGATTTGATGCATCCTTATGGATCTTAGGGATGCCAAACATCACAGGGATCTTAGCTGGAAAGATGTCAATGAAATTGTATAAATCAATATCTATTTTTCCCCCCAAATATAAATCCCTGTAATAACCTCTGATACGACCATGAGTAACATTGACCTCATTCAAAGAGGCCTCACCGTAAGCTGGACTATTCAATATAAGGTGCATTCTATCCTTATAATCAAATTCATCCATGATTACTAGGCCCCTCCTTTATCCGGCTTAACTACGGATAGGTAATTCTCTCAAATGGCGAAGGCCTGCTGCTTGCTCTTTGGTAATGTTAAACTTAGAAAAGTCAACTTTACCTTGTGTTGATGAAAATAAATGCCTAATATCAACCTCACACATGTTCTCAAAAAGTTGTAAATTAACATTTAAGGGTGGGTTAAACAAACTAGGCATTTTAAGACCAAGCAATGCATTAGTAACATGGTCACTGAAAAAAAGTTTCAAATTCAGCTTACGAGTAAAAACTTTCAAGTCAATAATAGCCTTAGCCAGGTTGCCAGTGGTAGATGGAACAAATGTGTAACCCAATGCTAACAGTTCAACTAGATCCTGTTCAATATCAACCATGGAAAAATTATAGATCTTGAAATCACCCTTTAGATTAGTCATTATCCTAGGGCCATCAGGTACTGGACCATCAAAAGAAGGATAGGCAGGGGTTAATGGTATCTGTTCGTATTCGACACCGCCATATTCACCTTGTTGCTCCGTGTCCCTAAAAAAACCCCTCCATTGTTATGGGAATGTCCACCTTTTTTGGCCTGGCCGTTCTTCAAATTTTTATTCTGATTTGCCATACCCCTATTTTTCCTCCTCACCACTGGGTTAAAATTATCCTCCGATTCATTCAGAGGATCCAGACCACCCTCGTCATCACCACGGTCTCTAGGTGTAATTGGATCGTTCACATTATGTTGACCTTGGTCCATTGCCTTGATCTCTAAGTTAGGGTAGGCTTTCTTTTGTTGATAAGCCAATCTGTCCCTTATCAGCTTCTTGTTTTTATTTGCCCTTAATTTTTCCAACAGAGCATCTATGCTTACAAAAATACGGTTATAATCATAGTTGAACTGTAGAAAATCAGTATCAACTTTGATAACTGAATCCAATAAATTAATTTCTTCAGTTAATTTACAAATGTGAACAGAATAGTGCTTGATGATAAGTTGTAAAAGCTGTTCACCCTGTTCCTGAAACAAATTCCTAAGGTCTGTAAAAAAAGAAAGATCGTATAACAGACCAGAGGGAGAGAAATTATTTCTCAAACCTTTTGGAATTAAGTGCTCGTTTAAGCATTGCTTGAAATAGGCCGACTCAAGCTGTAACTTCTTGAGTTTGACCAACTTAACATCAAGTACTTTAAGTTTGTCAGTTAGACTACCGGCTTGCCCGGTGTTACTACCAGATTCAGTTCCAAGGCTGTCATTGCTGGTTAAAAAAGTAAAAGTACCTGTGTTGCCCATCCATTCGGACAAAGAAAATTGGGCATTACGACCTGGAGGAGCATTAGGAAATCCACCAACAGGAGCTAATTGAACCGCCGGTCTAATAGACCCATGAGCGCCAACCAAAGATAAATCCACTCCAACAGTTCGTTCTACTGCCGTGTTCCGACCACCATTGCTAAGGTCGCCTCGGATCTGCGTAGCTTGAGGGCACCAACCGGAAGATGAACCAAAACTATTTACAGCTACATCGTTAACCGGTTGCCCTGCCGGTATAAGCGACTCACCGGAACCTTGCCCTGGAGTAATAGAACCAGCTTGACGGACGGGTTGTGTGTACAAAGGAAAACCTTGCTGCATACCGTCAATACGAGCGTTCAGTTGCTCGACCTTCTGTGTAAGTACCGCAAGCAGAGCAGTCACATCGGTACCTTGAGTTTGGACGTCGTTTGGTTTAGTTCCAAAGATGTTAGGACATACATTAGACAAATTCCAAGTATCTGTAAGGACTCATGGTCATTCTTAAGCAATATTAACAAAATACCCTTTGACGGCAGCAATAATTTTCTAACAATAGATGTAATAGATCTGTATACCTCCATTCCACATATGGAAGCAGTGGAGTGGATTGGGGCAATTTTGACCGAAATGGGGGCACCAAAGTCAGATATAGATCTAGTCTCTGAGTTATTGGAAATTGTCCTTACATCCAATTTTTTCATTTTCGACAAGGAGATTTATTTGCAAAAACAGGGTGTGGCCATGGGCTCACCCTGTGGAGCTAGTGTGGCGAATCTCTTTGTCGCTTTTTGGGAGAAGCACTTTGTTTTCAATAATCCTGAAATGATGAAATTTATCACCTTTTACACCAGATTCTTGGATGATATTTTCATCCTTTTTAAAGGTGATAATGAGAGTGCTGACGTTTTTGTCAATACCATCAATAAAACCACAACATTCCTGAAGTTTACTTCGAAATTTTCTATAAAGGAGATAGACTACCTTGATGTCCAATTGGTTAAGGGGCCTGATGTATTAACATCTTCCATCTACAGAAAGCCGACCTTTTGCAACTCTTTGTTGCACTTTTCAAGTTCACACCCATATAGGCAGAAAAGGGCCATTATAAAGGGTCAGCTAGTTCGAGCTGTAAGAATGTGCAGTACTCTAACTAGCTTTCTCAGTGAATGCTCCCTTTTGAAGGACATGTTTTGTCAACGTGGTTATCCTTCTAAATTGTTTGATGAGTTGTCTAATGAGGTTTACTTGAAAAGGACTGAGGGTCACTTCAAGCCCCTTTTAGACCAGTCCACTTCTTTGAATATTGTCATTCAGGATGTCCCAACTCCGCCAGCTGACACTTCTTTAAATGAAGTACAAAACTTGGATGGCACACATGTTGAAAAACAGTTCAACCTTAGCTTCATTATTACGTTTAATGTGAATGCCATGGCTATCATGTCCATCATTAAAAAGAACTGGCATTTTATTTCTGGTTCAACTGACCTTGCTGAAAAACTGGGTTTGTCTCCTTTGATAGTATTTAAAAGGGACAGTAACCTTAAAGAATTGGTACAAAGAAAAGGAAATGAATTTTCATTTTCTAGGCAAAAAGGGACATTTAAGTGTGGTTCTTGTAATTACTGTAAGTATATAAGACCTGGGAATTCCTTTAACATTGGTAATAGGAAATTCCACATTAACCACAAGATTAATTGTCAAACTAGCTCCGTTGTATATGCTGCATTCTGTGTTTGCTGTCCGGCCTTCTATATTGGGAAGACGGACCGCAAACTCAGGGAGCGTATTTACCAGCACATATACGCTATAAAGAAAAATAAGGGCGACAACGCTTTAGCTAAGCATGTTGACAAAAATCAGGGACACTCCTTTGCCTTTATGGGCATTGACCATTTGCAAGGGAACATTAGGGGTGGACCACTGTCATTGATGTTAGAGTCCCGTGAGCTTGAATGGCAATTATCTTTGAATGCCTTCAAAGCCCCGGGACTCAATGAAAACTGTAACATCAATGCAGTTTTAAAATTGCGTAGTTATTTGAGATAGCTTTTTGTTTATTTTGATTAATATCTTAATTTTTTAGTATTATTTTATTTTATTATTATTTTTTAAACTTCAGTATTGAGGTATTTAAAGTTTTCCAAGAGTAATTTAAACAACTGATTTTATTGTCATGTTTTACCCTTGTGGGGAAAATTGTTGTATTATGATATGAGATAATAGACTAATTTCTTATTCAGTGACGTAAATTACATTACCGGTTGTGTGTGTATTTAAACTCATCGAGTTTTTTATGATTTATCTGAAGAAGCTGCATTGCTTTTTTGTGTGGCGAAAACGCTTTTTCTTAAAAAAATAAAACTGCGTTAATATTTAAGAACACAGTCTGCTGGCGTTCTCTTTTGGGACTTCCTGTTGAGATTTTTACTTGTCTTTTACTCGTGTACTGGTTATTGTTTTGAAACATGAAGAGAACAATTCTAAGATGACTTCCCAGCTTAGCTTAGCAGAGGCATATCGGTGTCAAGCATGAATGGAAAATAAACCAGAACTAGACAAAAATCAAGCAGCAACTAAATGTGCCAAAAAAAAGAGTGCATATAAGGAGAAGGATCATATGAGAAGGAAAGAAATATGAAAAAGGCATAAATAAAGTTGCAAGTGCAGAAAACTCCTGAAACAAGGTCATATCAATCAGGATCTGATGCAGGAATGGTTAAGGAGAGGTGAATTTAAACCAAAATATGAAAGATTAATATTGGCGGTCCAGGATAGTGCACTACATACAAGTTGGTTTACAAAGTCCATTGAGCATGTGGAAGAAACAGACAAATGCAGGTTCTTTAAAACAGAATTGGAAATGGTCGCACATCTTGTTGCTGGGTATGATGAACTAATGGCAGAGGGCCTGTATACTGAAAGGCATAATAATGTGGCGAGACTTTTATACCGAGGAGTGTGCAAACATTACAATATTGAAGCAGCTGAGAAGCATCAGAAACATCAGTCACAAAGCATTGTAGAAAATGTTGAAGTTTGTATCACATGGGATTGCCCATTGCCAACAATTAAAAAAAATAGATGTGAGAAAACCAGATATAGTAGTCCATGAAAAGAAAACACTAAGTTATAAAAATCTAGGATTTGCAGGGAGAAATTAGGGCAATGAGGAAGAAGGATACCCAGATAGCTGAAATAGTAGTAGGAGCAATGGGTCTCATAAAAAATAATTTATAGTCTTATTTAGATATGCTAACATTACATGTAATTCCATAAGAATTGCAGAAGAAGCCAATTCTGGGCACATTGCTGGTGCTTTGAAGACCACTTTTGGCTAACATCAAAAATTGAAACAATACTAATTTCACAAAGTTTAATCATAGTTTGACTTAGGAATGGGATCCATTCCCATCATGGTATTAGAAATGTAAAAGAGTTGGAGAAACTAAAAAAGGAGCACTCATGCCTGTTGGTAGCTGCACATAATGGATATAAAATTTATACAGTACATCATGTCCTGCATGGTGTGCACCTGTTTTCACCCATGCCTTTGGGTATGTGCACATGATAGATCCATAATCAGTACATTGTGTTCTGCATGCTGCATACCTGATTGCATTCATGCCTGTGGGTAACTGCACATAATGGAGCCTTAATTTGCACCTCATGTTCTCCATGGTATATTACTAACTGCAACCATACCTGTGGGTATGTGCATATAATAGATCCATAATTGTATATCATGTTTTACACAGCACACACCTGCCTTCCTCATGCCTGTGGGTAGTCCAGCACATTACATACCTGCCTCTCTCATGCCTGTGAGTAGTCCTACATGGTACACACCTGCATCCCTCATGGCAGTGAGTAGCCCTATATAATGGATCCATAATGTTTTCATAATTTCCTACATGGGGCATACCTGACTGCACCCAGGCTTGTGGGGTATATTCACATAATAATCCATAATTTGTACATCAGGCCCTACATGGTGCATTTATGACTGCACCCAGGCTTGTGGGGTATATTCACATAATGATCCGTAATTTGTACATCGGGCCCTACATGGTGCATACCTGACTGCACCCAGGCTTGTGGGGTATATTCACATAATGATCCATAATTTGTACATCGGGCCCTACATGGTGCATTCCTGACTGCACCCAGGCTTGTGGGGTATATTCACATAATGATCCATAATTTGTACATCAGGTCCTACATGGTGCATTCCTGACTGCACCCAGGCTTGTGGGGTATATTCACATAATGATCCATAATTTGTACATCAGGCCCTACCTGGTGCATACCTGACTGCACCCAGGCTTGTGGGGTATATTCACATAATGATCCATAATTTGTACATCAGGTCCTACATGGTGCATACCTGACTGCACCCAGGCTTGTGGGGTATATTCACATAATGATCCATAATTTGTACATCAGGTCCTACATGGTGCATTCCTGACTGCACCCATGCTTGTGCGTACCTGTACATAATGGAGCCACTTCCTCTTTTGCATATTTTGTTATATTATTAGCTGATTGTTTACTGTTACATGTTTAAATGTCACTGCTTAGTAAGCAAAGTTGTCTAATTGTACTTTAGACTCTTAGCCTGTATTTTGTGTTTCAGATGAGTGAGAGAAAATTTGTTCTCCAAGAAATGCCCTGCCAGGTAGCCTGATTATGAAAAACAATGCAGACATCTCAAGGAATAATACCTCTTTGATCATTAGATGCTGGAAATCAGTTCATCTTACATCATAAATATGTTTTTTTAATAGCTTAGGGCCCTCTGAGCCTTGTTTCCTTCACTTGACTCAATATTCTCAGTTCTAACCCTGCATTTTATATATTTTGAAATGAGATTACAAATACTGTATCAACAAAGGACACATTAACTTGCTTCAGTCTTCCCTGCAATTAAATAATGTCCCATTAGTGAAGCAGGCAGCATATACGTCAATTATAATTTACTTACAATTTTGATTATATGCAGCTGTTAATTTTATTTTAATAATGTTGCAATCAGTATGCGTATAAAATTAGTTAGACCTGTTTTAAATTTAGCATGCTGTAATGCTTATGTTCTTTTGGCTGACTAAAAGCCTGCCCTGAATGTTATTAGCTTTCACTTATTACTTAAATCTTTTGTGCAGTCAAAACATTCACGTTACTTTTTTAGGAATGATCAACTAAGCAAATATTTCTATATTTAGAAGCAATTCAAGAGCAGCAGGCTGCACAAAACTTGCTCCAACTCTATGTCTTATGAGATGATGTTGGGGGAATGAAGTTCAGGCTGGTTGGGTGTCTCATGCTCTCTCCTAATTCGTTATTGAAGCCTGTTAAGTTGATTGGTCAGCATGTAGAGTGGCATTGCCCTCCTGCTAACCTTGTGGCACTTAATTGAGTTACTCGGAATACATCATCAACTGAGGCTTAAACTTAATAGACTGTATAGTGTTATAGTCAACTAATTATTATTATACTAAGCCTCGCCAAGCCTTGTCACCCCAAAATACTGCTGGAGCTTACAAGAAACTCAAAATATTTTAAGTTCTTTTGCATGCACAATGTCATCAGTTCCGCATGCGATCTGGAACTAGAAGGAAGTAACTTTGGTTTACATGTGGTAGTTAAAGACATCAGCGTGATAAGAAGCTTAGAGGAAATTGCTGATGGAATCTCATTAGTTTTCTTTCTGGCGGATGCATTTTAGACAGGTGTTTTTCCCTATGAATATAAATGATGCCTCTGAAAATTCCTTGTATTGCCTGGGCTGATCAGAATTATTCAAGCTTTTGTTTTTTGTCTAGAGTAACTGAACAGTTTTCTTCTGTTTACTAAGGGGCTGCCCACAGTACTTCTTATTTTATTTGTTTATTTTTGCTTATGATACAAGTTAGTTGTAAAATTATTACAAAATGTACTGTTGCAGTTTGATATATATGCAGCTCTAAAGATAATGCCAAGAAAAACAAGGCAAAGTCAAATGCTTTCAAGAACTCAGATTTCATATAAAAGGGAATGACTGTAAAGCCTTTATGAAATACACCCTAAGTGAAATTTCTTAAGAGAGGTACATTGAAAGAAGACAAACGTGCATCAAATGGGAGTGGCATGTTTTATTCTTTTTTGACTATATAAAACTTCATAGGCACAACATGCAATTTCTTAGACAACCCAACAAAATAAAAATGTAGTGAAGTGCAAGAAGATGTTGCTGGACTCAGACCTGTGTCTGCAAGATGCCTCATGTTCAGTCCTAGTTTCTTGACACTATCGTCACATCATAAAGCAGCCTGTTGCTTTATTCTTAGACATCACTACCACTAAAGTGCTACTAAGCATAGTGGAAAGTATCCTTAGTGAATATTGTTGTGTATGTGTGCGTGCGTGCATGCATGTGTGTGTGTGTGAATATTGTTGTGTATGTGTGTGTGTGTGTGTGTGTGTGTGTGTGTGTGTGTGTGTATGTGAGCACCCACATGCACATGTGCATTTAACAGCAGACTGCAGTTCTGATGATAGTGCTTAGGACTTCTCTTATGCAGAAATTGTATTTTGATGAAAGTAATTTGTCTGTTGCTACTTTTTTCCTCTTACCAACTCCAGCCAGTCCTTTTATTGTAATGGTCTTGTTAGTTCTGTCCCTGTAATGTTTCTGTGAGTCATGTCCACCTAGCATTCTGTAATTCCTGTCATTTTAATGGTGATGTGATGCCTATCCTTCTAACATCCCATAAGTCCTAGCATTCTTATTGTTCCCTGAGTCCTGTACTTCTAATGGATCGGGAATTCTCTCTTAATGGTTGTGTGAGTTGTACCCTTCTATTGGTTTTGGAATCCTCTCCCTGTAATGACTGCGTGAGTCCTGTCCTTCTAATATTCAGTATGTGCTGTCTTTTTAATTTTTCCGTGCACCTGTCCTTCTAATGTTCCACAAGCCCTGACATTAGTATAGTTTTAGGATCCCTACCCTTTGAATAGTTTTGGAATTCTCTCCCTTAATGATTTTATGAGTTCTGTGCTTCTAATGGTTCTGTAAATACTATCCATGGATATAGCCCCATGCTGTACACATTTTTAAAGCAATTTATTTAATTTGCACAAAAAGGTCTGCTACAATTTAAAATTGCTTTAAAAATATTTATTTATCTAGTTTATTGTCATGTATTCAGAATGCCATCTCGGCTAAATCAACTTTATGCTTAAGCCTGTCATTTCAGGAGTTTTTTTTTTTTTTTTTTTGTGGGGAGAGGATGTGGAGTGGAGTGTATTTGTGAAGGAAAGGGTCGACATTCTGGAAGTTAGCATACAATTCTAAAAATAGTGGCCCTTGCCATCTCATTCCAGGGGATCTGTAAGCTCTGTTCTTGTCTGGAAATGCCGAACATGCTATGTCTGTGCTTTTCCGAATGAGACTGCATTTTGCTTCTGCCATACCATATTAACAGCTGTGCACATATATTAGCAAGGTTTAGGTCACTCTCTTCTGCCAGACTCGAGCTTGGTCTAAACTGGGGGGATTTACAAATTCTTCTCATGACCTGTTGGGCTGTACACACACTTCATAACCCTGCCTTTCCTGTATCCTTTCAGTAACTGTGGTGCTAAAGTTTCCAAAGGAACAGGACATCCCTCAACATTTCCAAGCCTGTAGAAAGGCAAGAAATTATGAGTTTAGTACTGTCAACATATTAAAGTCCTTCATCATTAAGACTGACAGTTATCTTGCCTCCAAGGAGATATCCAGCATTTACTATTTCTTATCTTTCTCCACACCACGTAGACGTGTTTTTGTATAACCCTTGTGTGGAGTGGAGGGATCTTTCAGTATCTGTTATGACCCACATTGCATTACTTTTCTCCAGGTTCACGGTTCCGTTACTCATACAGATGTCAATATCTCCTTATTACTCACCCCATCCCTTCTACAAACTGTTTAGCATTGTATGGTCATGCAGCTAGACTGTTATATGTTGTCTAATGTTTCATTAGCATTTGTGGCTGGGATGACAGCTATAAAACATTTACAATAATCGGTTCACTTACCCATTTAGCAAATGATAAAATATAACCTCTCTTAGACCTTCCATCTTTATCCTCTTAGCTCTCACTGGCCTCTCTCCCTCAGTTTCTGACAAATATGGATGGACAATTTCCTATGTTTTTTCCTGACAGCCTGGTTGATATGGGCATCCTGAGACAGTGTAGCAACTCCATTGTGAGACACACAGATGTGCCCCTTACCAGGCTGGATAAGGAGAGAGTCACGGTTAGTTGTTTGTCAGGTGCCAGAATCCGCCATATCACCCATGCACTCAAGTCTTTCAACAGGTACTGTTATGACTCTGTCATAGTCCATGTTGGCATGAATGACTTGAGATGTACCTCCCTGGACTATTTGAAGAGAGACATGATCAAGTTCGCTAAATGTGTATGTTCCTAGCTTTAAGCAGCATTCTACCATCACCCAGAATGATGCCTCAATACAAACAGAAAATGATTGACTTTACCAATTGGCTTAATTTCTGGTGTCATTCTAAGGGGATCCAGTACCTGAAAGCCTGGGATGACATGATTGACAAACCATGATGCTTTGCCAGAGATAGCCTGCATCTGTCTCCCTTGGGCTTCAGGCTCCTGGCAAAGGATCTTGCTTCCCATTTTTAGGCAATGATATGAGGTCAAAACTACCAACATGAAAATTTCATCAAAATGAAAATTAAAGGTCATGCTGCTAAACGCTAGGAGTCTAAACATGAAACTGCACTCATTACAAGCATTCTTAACCCTGGAAGATGCTGACATTTGTGCAGTCACATAAACCTAGTTCAAAGCTGTGGAGAGCACTCATAGGTTCATAGGTTCATAGGTTCATACTAGGCTATCTGCCCTAGGGCATTTATAAGCCTAGCCAGAGTGTGTTTGGCTTTCGCCACCCATTTTAAATTAATTTTGCTATGCCTTTTTTTGAGGTTAGTATACTGTGCCTCTGTCTAACAGTGACACAGAAGTGATAGCCGGGGTAAACCTACGATCTCCCATCCACTCATCAAGATTCCTCTTGAAGAGAGTCAATGTGGGACTCTGCCTAACCTGGACTGGGATTTTATTCCAGAGTGAAGGGAGCCTCTGGGTTATGAATCTGTACCTCCAGCATGTCCTATTTATTTCAGTGCTGAGGTTCAAGTCTCCGATGGGATTTGGATTTTCTGAGGTGCAGCATGTCCATTAATTCCGGGTTGGACATGGCTTTATACATCAGGCACAGATCGCCTCTGAGCAGGCGTTATGCCACTGAGTAGAGCTGGAGTTTCTTTAACCGGGCAGCATATGGCATCTGTTTGAACCCTTTGATCCTCTTGGTGAGGTACTTTTGGGGTCTTTCCAGTTGCTGCAGGTGTCTGGTAAGGTACATCCCAAAGGGCATTGTACTCAATTATGGGCCTGATGAGGGATGAGTAAAGAGGCGATGACCTCCCTGATCTAGATGTGAATCCCTTCATGATTAGGTGGGCTATATAAAATGTTTTTCTAACCACTTTGGCCACGTGGTTGTCAAATGAGAGATTGCTATCAACTTGGGTCCCCAGGTCCCTAATGACTTCTTCTGTACTTAATGGATTACCACCTATGTGGTAATTTGTAGGCACTTTGTCTTTGCCAAAGGGGATGACTATACACTTTTTGGCGTTTAGCTTGAGGCCATGGCTCTGGCACCAGTTGTCTGTTTCTATGAGGCCCTTTTGGAGGATGCTTGTGTCGGCAGGAGAGTTGATTATGGCGCCCAGTTTGCAGTCATCTGCGAACTTGGTCAGCCACAGTCCTTCCGTGTTGGCCTATACCGCCGAGAAATATATACCGAACAAGAGAGGTCCCAGGACTGAGCCTTGTGGGACGCCACTTGTAACTGGTTTGGAGTCTGACATGGCTCCAGCAATTCTAACCATGTGGGTTCTGTCCTTGAACCAGTTTGCAACCCATCTAGTGACATAGGGGTTTATATTTAAGCTGGTGAGCTTATCTATAAGCAATAAGTGGGGTATTGTATCGAAGGCTTTTGCGAGGTCCAGGTAGGCTGTGTGGACCACCTTCCCCTCATCAATGGCCTTGGTGACTGTTTCAAAGAAATTGACCAGGTTTAAGAGGCAGGATCTGCCCTTAACAAAGCCGAACTGGGTAGGATCCAGTGTCTGTAGGTCCCCAATATCTTTATTTATGAGGTCCGTGATGATCCTTTCCATAGCTTTGCAGAGCAAGCTAGTCAGGCTTATGGGGCGATAATTTCCAGGATCCGTTGAGGCACCACCTTTGTGGAGAGGGACCGCTGTTGCTGTACGCCACTCTTTGGGTACATATCCTGTAGTAAGGCTAAGATTGAACAGTAGTTTAATGTTTGGGTTTAGCTCTTCTTGGAGTTCATGTAAGCCTGGGACACCATCTGGTCCCATTGATGATGTGTTTTTTGCTTTGGAGAGGGCGGCTCTTACCTGAGCATCTGAGATGTCAAAGGGACAGCACTCTGTTGAGATAGATATTTGCCCTTTTGGTGGGGAGAGGGGGGAGAAGTTTGCACTGAACCTGTCAGCTAGGATGTTGGCAATGTCTGTGGGCTCGGTGTATTTTTGTCATTTAATTCTGAGCATATCTGGGAATTCCCACCCAGGTTCCTAACATAACTAAAGAAAGCCTTGTGATTATCCTTAGTGTCCTGTGCAATTTTTCTCTCGAAGCTGGCCTTAGATGATTTTATGAATGCCCGTAGTTTTTGCTAATACTGATCAGAGATGCCTTCCCTTTTTGGGATTTTGCTCTATCATGTAGTAGCTTCCTCCTTCTATTGTATAGTTTGTTTATGGCTGGGGTCCACCAGACAGGACGTCTGCCTTTGGAGGATTGGGTCTTGGTTTTATTTGGGATTGCATGATCCATGCATTCCTGAAGGTGTTCATAGAATGTGTTTATAAAGGATTCTGCGGTCTGGGCCATATTTTCCACAGGCCCGGGGGCTTTGAAGGATTTCGCCTCGGTTTTGAGGCATGTGAAATTTGCTTTAGAGAAGTTTTCACTGTGGTTTTCTGGGCAGGGGGTGGGGTCGGGATGTGAATATCCAGTGAGATTAGTTTATGGTCTGATCTTACCAGTGAGGGATACACTTCTGGTCTGGAGCATAGTGTCCCCATGTTGGTGATGATCAGGTCCAGTATGTTTACCCCTCTTGTGGGAGTGGTAACAAGTTGTTCCATAGCATTTGAGTTTATAAATTCTGGGAACCTTTGGGCTACGGTGTTGGAGCTAGAGTAATGCTCCCAGTCTCTGTTTGGGTAGCTGAAGTCGCCCAATATAATAGTGTTTGGAGAGACCTTCATATTTTCCAGTATTCTCAGGAAGGCCAAGTGGGGTTCCTGTGTTTGGGAGGGTGGTCTGTAGCAGGCTATAAACTGGAAGGCAGTTTTACCCACAGTTAGTTGCACATGGATAGTCTCTGATGCTTCGTGCTGTGCCACCAACCTGGAGGTGTGGGTATCTTAATATTGATACTCCCCTCCTTTTGTGGTTCGGTCCAAGTTTTGGGGCGAAAAGCATGGTATGAGGTATAACCTGGTAGTGCTGGGGTGCTCTTGGGAGCCTTGAACCAGGTTTCTGTTACTGCACAGATATCAATGTTCTCCATGCTAAGGAGAGTTTCGAGTGTGTGCATCTTGAGGTTTAGACTTCTGGCATTGAGTAGCATTACTCTTAGTTTCTTATCCCTTGTGATACCTATGGAGGTGGGTTTGTCTTTTGAGCCTTGCCTAAAAGGCACTATGGGGTAGCAAGAGCCTTTGCCAATATCCGAAAGCCCAGGGGTGACAGGTGCAAGCCGTCCCTAGCGAAGCATCGTGGCTTGTCGAGCATGTCATCCCACGCTGACAGGCATTGGATCCCCTTTGAATGACACCAACACTTAAGCCAGTTGTTGAAATTGATCATCTTGTCTTCATATTGTGGCATCATTCTTGGTGAGGGTAAGATGCTACTCAAGGTCAGGGTCATACCGGCCTGGGCTACATGCTCAGAGAGCTCCTCTATGTCTCTTTTCATGTAGTCCAGGGAGCTCAGGTCATTCACACCAGCATGGACAATGACGGAGTCATATTTGTACTTGCCTTGGAGTGACCTGAGTGCTTGTGTTATGTGGCGGATCCTAGCGCCTGACAGGCAGCTCACCGTAACCTTCTCCTTGTTCAGCCTGGTGAGCGGGACGTCAGTGTGCCTGACGATAGAGTCACCTATTACAAGTGTATCAGGTGTGTTGTTTATGACTGTTCGGCACACTGGCTTTGTGAGCTATGTGTTGCACGTGTTTTGTTTTGGGGTAGCGGTTGCTTGGGTGTCTGCTTTGGAGGTCTCTGCTGCTTAGGCAGATTTTTATTTAGAGCCTCGAGTATGTTTTTGTGTGTTTATGTGTTTGGTTTGTTGTCGTGGTAGGTCTATGTGAGACTGGAATTGTAGTGAGTGTGGTTTCCTTCTCCTCCTGACTGGTTACGCCAGTACTGAGTTGAGAGAGCTTAGCCTCCAGTTTGGCTATATGGTTGCATCTCTCACATGTGTTGGAATTTGTTGGGAGGAGGAGAGGGTTGTCTGTGTACATGAGGCAGTTGTAACATTGCCTCAAGATTCCCAGATTCACCAGCTGGACCGGAGAGGAGATTGACAACTGACCTTTGGACATGCTAGAATAGTATTGGGAATTCCTTTATAATTGAAAAAAGGGCCAATGGGGAACAAGGTACTCAAGGGGAGTTTGTGAGGGTGTAGTGCTTTTAATTTTTTAGAGCTGACTTATATAATTGCTTTAGTGAGCAAGTGCCAGGTAACTTAAATGCAATGTGTTACAGGTAACTTAAATGCAAAAAATGACAAACAGTAACTTTCTTTCAAGTGAAACAAGGAAATAAGTACAGTAAGCAATGCAGATATCACTAGGGATCCACAGAAGTGCTAAAAGGCCGCGTTTTAGGTGGAATTAGCATTTCAGGGAAATAAACAAACAACAAGCATACAAATAAAGCTAGATTCACTCCACCCATACCAGGTTACACATCATTTCATTCATTCAGACCCCAAACAGTGGGCAGCAAAGCAAAAGGAGGTGGAGTTGCAATATATGAAGAAGACAAACACATCTCCAGGCTGGTCAGACAGTATGACACACAGGAGACATTCCAGGTGCAGTTAACAATGAACAAGACCCCTATTCAAATCATACCTAGCTACAGGGCCCCAACTTTGACTCAAGATGCCCATTCCACCTATCTGGACCTCTTCGAATCCCTCAAGATTCAACCCTTTACCCTGATCCTGGGTGACTTTAACTATCCACCCATAGATTGGAAGAAATACTCATGCCAAAACACAAATGCCCAGAGATTCCTTGAGTTTGTCAATGCAAATGCCTTGGACCAGTTGGTCGACACCACCACAAGAAGTGAAAATATATTTGACTTGGTATTAAAAACATGATTAACCACTGCAGCATTCCTACAGTGTCATCATCTCTTGTAAGATCTGACCATAAAGCAGTCATTTTCAAAGTCACCATCTTCCCTGAACCCCCCCCCCAGCTAGGGTAAAAAAAAAAACTTCTCCAAAGCTGATTACAACCTCCTGAGGGGAGGTATAAACAGCTTCACAGCCCCCACCCCTTCATAGGAACTGGCACATATTTCCAAACCTACACCAAAGTACTATACGAGCATTTATATAGCTGCATGGAATCAGGAAAACCTGACAGGATGAAATCCTCCTCCTCAAGAAGGAGTAAACCTGTCTGGTGGACATCTACAATAAATAATCTCTATAATAAAAAGAAAAAATAGCTGCCCAGGACCATGAAGTAGCAGGTGCTTAATTGCAAGCAATCTCTCTTTGCTTGAACAAGCAAATAAGAGCATTAGTTAAATCCTCCAAAGCAAACAGTGAGTCCAAACTGGTCACATCTACTAAAGACAGTCATAAGGCCTTCTTCACATATGTCCACAATCTCAAAGGAAGCACTCAGATATGCTCAGAACTGGTGGTCAAGGACACCACATACAGAAACACCGTAGATATAGCCAACCTGCTGGCAGACAGGTTCAATGAAAACTTCACCCCTCTGTCCCCCCATCAGTAAATCAGGACATCCACAGCACCTGCCCCTTCCCCTTAACTCTAGGGAGCAAGTTATCACTGCCCTCTCAAAGGCAAAACATACAGCCTTCATGGGACCCAATAACATCCCAGGCTGCATCCTATATGAAATCAGGCAGGAACTTGCAGCACTATTAGGCACCCTATTCAACCAAAGCCTGAGTACTGGCTTTGTCCAAGCTGAATGGAGCACAGCCTCTGTCAACCCTTTGCACAAACGTGGAGCATCCATCGATCCAGGAAATTATAGACCCATCAGTCTAACTAGCCTCATCTGCAAGGCCATGGAGTGGATTATCATGGACCTCATTAACAAGGACATTGGAAACCTCCAAACACTCGATCCCTCACAGTTTGGTTTCATCAAGTGGAGGTCATGCCTGTTAAATTTGGTTGAATTCTTTGAGACAGTCACCAAAGCCATGGATGAGGGGAAGATGGTGGACACTGCCTACCTTGACCTGGCCAAAGCCTGCGATACTATTCTCCTTGCAGGTATAACACAACCAGGCATCAATCCATATGTTACCAGATGGGTAGCAAACTGGCTCACTGATAGAACCCACCTAGTCAAAATGCAGGAAGCCACCTCAAGCAGTAGACCCATAATGAGTGGTGTACCTCGGGTATCGGCCTTGGTGCCTCTATTGTTTGAGATATACTTTTCTGAGGTGCAGGCCAAAATCAGTGGGCTATGGCTGACCAAGTTTGCAGATGACTGCAAGCTGGGTGCTGTCATTAATTCCCCTTCAAGAGGGTCTCACCCAAACAAATGACTGGTGCCAGAAACATGGTCTCAAACGGAATGCCAAAAATTGCATCATCATCTGCTTTGGGGAGTTTAATGTTCCCACAAATTATCACATTAATAATAAGGTCCTAAGCATGCAATAATTCGTGAGGAACTTGGGCACCCAGGTTGATAGCAAACTGACTTTTGACCACCATATTGCCTCCATTGTACAGAAAGTTTTCTACATGGCCCACCTCATTACTAATAGTATCTCATCCAGGGACAAGGTGGTCATAACATCCCTGTATTCTTCCATTATAAGACCCATTACTAAGTACAATGCCCCTTTCGGCATGTACCTCACAAAGCACATGCAGCAGCTGGTGAGACCACAGAGGTTCCTCACCAGGAGAATCCAGGGTCTCAAACATTTACCCTACACTGATAGGCTAAAGATCCTGTGCCTCTACTCAGTCTCCTACAGACTACTCAGAGGTGACCTCAGTCTGGCATACAAAGGAATCTCAGACCTCGCCTTGATGGGACTGCTACATATCCGCATGTCAAGCTCCACTCGAGTAACCTCACACTCCTGACCTCAACCTGGTCTGTGACATCAATAGGACTTGTTGGTGGGACAGATTTGTGTCCCAGAGACTCCCCCATCTGTGGAATAGACTCCCTCTTCATGTCAAGCAAAGTACCTCATTAACCCTTTTTAACTGTAACCTGGATAACTGGATGGGGAACAGAAAATACCCCCCTTCGGATTCCAACTGTCTGACTACTGGATAGTGGCATCGGGTGCTGACTTGTTGGAACATGGGGTAAATTCTTTGCTAGGCTTGTAAGGGCCTCAGGACCAATAGCCTAGTAACTTCCTATGATTCTATGGTCCTATAAATAAATCAATAATGTTTTTCTCTTCAGTTATGGTTTTCTTTCATCAGATTTGCCTTTGTTACTTTCAAAATATCAAGGACATTTTTTTCAGTTAAAACTCACTATCTGAAGGACCATTTTGCCTGGCTTGTGGGTGTTTATCCAATTACTTTCCATTTTTCCTTTTTTTGTCTTGCCTCCTTTACCTCATTCATGTAAATAAGGTATCTGCTGTTTACCATTTGCATTATAACCTTGTTCATGCCATTACTGGAGTTTACATAGCTAGTAACAATGCAGCTTCCCTGATGGATTTATGTGTCCCTAAGTTAGTTTAAATGCCTGTTGTCGAAACACTTGTATATCATTTAGGATCTACTTCCCCTTCCAGGCAGATACAGACAGTCGTACCAATGCAAAGCTATGTCACTCTGAATGTCCCCCCACCACCTCTGAATTTAAAACCTACCCTAATTGTAGGGTTGTCACCTTTGCATCCATCCATTTCCTGTCAAATAAGCCACGTCCCCTGCATAATGAAAATGTACCTCTTGCCTCAAGGTAGCCGTATTCCTTTTAATAAACCAAACCCAGAAGCACCGATTTTTAAATGCCATATACAGTGACTTCATGGGCAACCTTAAATAATATAATTCCCTAGGCAAACTATCCCATGATATTCCCCTCCCCCATTTTCTAATGTTACCCTGGCATACACCCCAGTGTTCTGTTGTTTCCTCCCATACGACCCCCTTATAGTAACCAGAGTACCCCTTGTTTTGCTTTCTCTCACTTAGTATAACTTGGCACCTTTTTTCTACAGCCTTGCAATATATCCTAACTGGCCAAGACTGCACTGTAAAAACTGGGGTGAAAAGATTATAATTATGCTGAGAGTGTGGGAGTCATGAACCCCCTAGAAGCTATGAGGTTCTAAGTGCATTATAGAGCTTGTTTTAACAAACTCTGGTTCAATGATGACCTGAAAAAAAATCGTGACTAAGGAAAGAACCTGATTATGTTTTTTTTCTTTCAAGGAAGAACTAGATCATGCCCAAGGCATGATGTTCAGTGCTAACAACAAAGTAGTTATCACAAAACTGATAACTTCAAGAAAGATTGCTGGAAACACACCACACAAACCATGGCTAGTAAAGATTTATTCACAGGAATTAAAAACATATTGCTTTTCTCACCATACTAATATGATGTTAGCATAAGTGGGGGCACAATTAGCCCCCATAGCAACCTATTTTACTTGATGAACCCCCCCCCATAATAAATAAAATATTTTTTTTAATATGAGGTCCATTAAATTTAAAATGACTTGTAATTCATCAGTAGAAATACTACACTTATCCACTATAGCTGCCTCAAGCCAATCCAATCATGTGTCCTGGGGGTATCACTGTAAACAAATTTTTAATGTCCACAGTCATAAAAATAACATCATCATACAGCTGATGTAAGTCAGTTCCCTGAAGGAACTCCCATGAATCCTTAAGTATTGTTTTCTCTATCCCCCAATATTTTTTGAGTTTTACATGTTTACAGTGATATATTTCCTGTGAATCAAAATGCTGGTGTTTATTGTAAATAGATGTCCAGTATTTTTATTTTTTTAATATTTATTACTAAATATATGTAAACCTTTCATTGTGGCTGGTCTTGTAGAAAATATTTTAGCTCTTGAGAGTACTTTTATTTAGTGGTACTATTGTTCTATGCTCCAGAAAGTCTTGCTGCTTGGAAACACTACCATTTGTATAAGTATTAATTTTACTAAGAGTAATTGGCTATCCTGTTAAGAGCCTTAAAATAGCTTGCTGGAGGCAGTGAATCTTCCTTATAGACTGGGTAGAGATGGCAAACCGAGTAAGCTCTGCCAGCCTTTCCCAGGTGTGTGTGTGTGTGTGTGTGTGTGTGTGTGTGTGTGTGTGTGTGTGTGTGTGTGTGTGTGTGTGTGTATGAAAATTAAATCTCAAAGAGAGAGTGTGTGTCAGCTACTTTGAATAAGGACACTGAAAGCACTGATTTCACAGAAAGGGTGGTGGAGTACATAGCTTGAAGCACCCAGCTAAGGGCTTAACTCTGTAGCTGTGTCTGTGGGGAGTCTTATTTGGGGTTTGGAGAGAAAGTCCAGCCACAGGACTAGACTGTGCATTCCATGTGCTCTTAAGGCAAATTGTACTTGGTGGAGAGCTGCATCTGAAATACTGTGTGTGTCTATTTTTTTCTCAGTGAAAGTTCCCCACTGGTGTTAGTGGGTGAGGATTGAGACTCCTTGATCACTGGTCCAGAGGAGAGACTTTACATATTGGTGAGAAGCGGTGTGGATATTAATTGAACTTCTGTAGCCTGGAAGCAGTTGTCACTAAAGGTGTGTGTACTCTCAGTGGTTACAAGGTAAACAAACAAGGTTTCATTTTTCACAACAGCTTAATTTATTTTTGTTAGTTTAGTTTAGTCAGGGAAAGCAGGCAAAGATGTCAGCAGAGGTTTATGACAAGCTGACAGTAAATCAGTTGGGTAAGGTGTGCAAATCCAAAGGACTGGTGCATGCCAACCTCACTAAAGAGGAAATGATTTCAGCCTTAATCACAGCTGCAGCACAGACCAGCAACCAGGAGGACAACAACTCTGGTGATGGGGATGAACAGCCTTCAGAGACATGACAGTTTTCCTTTTCCTCAGAGGCTTTATTAACCCATCTGGAGTTAAAGAGACTTGAACTGGAGGCAGACTGCATGGAATTAGAATATGCAGAGAGACTGTGACATTTGGAGGTTGAAGAAAATGAAAAAGTGTGGCATTTGGAGGTCAAAAAAATGAGAAGTAGCGTCAACATGAGAGGGACATGCTGACTTTTTGACAGGAACATGGAGGTAATGGGGGAGGGAATAACCAAACCCCAGAAGCAACAAAGGTCAGTAAATTTCTTCCACAGTATAAAGAAGGTGATAATTTTGATAGTTATATTCATATATTTGAAAGAGTACGTAGACAATATGATGCTGACCAAGGGCTCTGAGCCCCCTTACTCCACGGTAAAGCTGTAACCACTGTTCCTAAATTGTCCGACACTGATAGTTTAAATTATGACAAGGTTAAATAATATTTATTGCAATGTTATAAGTTAACACCTGAAGCTTATAAAAAAAGTTTAATTTATTTTATTTATTTATTTTATTTGATATTTGTTAACTGGGTTAGTCTGGCTGGGCAGATGCCCTTTTTCAGCAGAGGCCTGAGGAGAAAAGCTCCATACAGAAAGTTAAAAACAAATTTACATCAGAGTAGTACAGTTTTGTTTTATACACAGTCAGAAAAGAATAATACAAACTCTGTAAAAGTACATTAAGCAGAAATATGTCTTTAACAAATTAACAAATGAAAAATACAATTTAGTGTTGTACATAGAAAGAGAATTATACAAATCATTAAGAAAAAATATTAAGCATAGATATGTCACACATTATCAGATAATACAGCAATGCAATAAAAAGGCAAAAAATAGCATAAAAGAATGTGTTCAGCGTGGAAGTGGAAGTCAGTAAAAAGATAGTGAAGTGGAAATAAGATAGAAGATGTAAGGATGTTTACAGTTACCAGGAGCCCTATTAGAGACATATAAAGAGGCAGCAAAATGGACAGTAGAGACAGAGGAGAATACAGTAAGGAGAAAAATGCTGTGAAGGTTCAATTCTGAAGCTAGGCAGATTAGTAAATCTTACAGAGCCACAGACTTATGAAGAGTAAGTATTCTGGGCAGGGGAGTGTAGAGGCAGACGAGGTAGAACAATTGTGTTGGATCAGTACAGGAGCAGGTCCAGGAATTTAGCAGATACTCTTTTAATGCTTGCTTGAAACAGTTTGAGTTATGAAGTGAATGAATATAGAGAGGAAGTTTGTTCCAAGCAGAGCAACTGAGTGATTATAAAGTAGTTTGCCAATGGATTTATTGGGTTTGCGGATTTGAAGGAGATGTTGATCAGAGCTGTGTAGTTCACAGTTAGGAATATAGGGAGTGATAAGAGTTGCAAGAGTAGGACAGGTTAGGGGTTGGTGAAGAATAAAATGAGTCAGGTGTAGCTGAGGCACAAGTAGTTGGTGATGAAATTCTAGCCAGTGGAGTTTTTTAGAGAAAAGCAGGGGTGTGAGCAAAATGGGAGGTTAGTTTTCAGGTTGGCAGAGAACTTTATGTGCTACTATTAGCTGGCTGTATTAAAGTTGGATAGGCTGTTCTAGCCACCCTAGAGTCTTTAGATTCAGACAGTGGTGTGTTCTGTGTGCTGCTCCAGTGGCAAATCTTGTAATATGATTAAAGGAGCTAGAGAGTTTATTAAGATCAGACTTACTCAAGTTCGTGAAGAGAGGGAATGCATAAAGGAGGGTGGAAAGTAGATGTGTATGGGCAATAACAGTTCTAGCTATTGCAGCGAGGAAAGGTTTGATCTTGTATAGTGAGCCAAGTTAGTAGATCTGCAATCGTGGGACTCCACACATATCTACCTCACAAGATCCAAATGTAGTGAAAGTTTTGAAAAATGAGCAGAATAAATCTAAGATGACTTCTCGGCTTAATTTAGCAGAAGCATATCAACGTCAAGCAGGAATGGAAATCAAGCCAGAAGTAGATAAAAACCAGGCAGCAACTGAATGTGCCAAAAAAACAAAAGAAAAAATATAAGATGAAGGACCAGATGAGAAGGCAAGAAATGTGGAAAACGCATATAGTTGCAAGTATGGAAAACTTATGGAAGAACCTCATGTTGATCAGGAACGAATGCAGGAATGGTTAAGAAGTGGTGAATTCAAAACAAGAAATGAAAGGTTAATATTGGCAGCCCAAGACAATGAGCTACATGCACGCTGGTTTACAAAGTCCACTGAACATATGGGAGAAACAGACAAATGTAGGTTTTGTAAAATCGAATTGGAAACAGTCTCACACCTTGTTGCTGGTTGTGACACACTAATGGCAGAAGGACTGTATACTGAAAGACATAATAATGTGGCGAAACTGTTTCACTGGGGATTGTGCAAACATTATGGTGGTGAAGTGGCTGAAAAACACTGGAAACCTGAGCCACAAAGCAACATAGAAAATTATGAAGTTTATATCACATGGGATCACCCATTACCAACAGTTCAAAAGATAGATGCTAGAAAATCGGATATAGTGGTTCAAGTAAAGAAGACAAAAGTAGCATTGATCATTGAAATCACCACACCCAGTGACTAGAGTGTCTTGTTTACAGAGAGACACAAAGTCATAAAATACCAGGATCTGCAGGCAGAAACAAGAGTAGTGTGGAAGAAAGATGCCCAGACAGTTCCAATAGTAGTAGGAGCAATGGGTCTTATAAAAAGAATCTACAATCATATTTAGATATGTTACCAATACATGTAACCCTGTATGAACAGAGAAGGAGTCATTACTGGGCACATTGCTGGTGCTGCGAAGAGCACTTTTGGCTGACATCAAAGACTGAAACAATACTAATTTCATGCACTTTAATTGTGCTTTGACTTAAGAATGGGATCCATTCCCATCATGGTATTAGAAACCCAAAAGATTTGGAGAAATTAGAAAAAGGGAGAGAACAACGGGTTACTGTCTAGAGAGTGGACTCCTGAGGGATGGCTAGAGGGTGAGATAATGCAGCATTTGGTAGTGCCCAGAGCCTACCATCTGGCACTTCAAGCCATAGCCCATGACATTCCTTTTGCAGGTCATATGTGTATAAAATGTACCAAGAGAAGTATTATGCAGAATGTTTATTGGCCTGGGATAGCAAAGGATGTAACAAGGTACTGCAAAAGTCAGTACTGTGAGTAGTGTCAAAAAGTAGGCAATGCAGGAGACAAGGTCAAAGCTGCTTTGATGCCTTTGCCTGTGACTGAGGAGCCGTTTTAGAGTTTATTTATTGATATTTTTGGGCCTCTGAGTACCACAAGTTCAACAGGGAAGAATGATATCCTAGTGCTAGTAGATTATGCTACCAGATACGTTGAGGCAGTTGCTCTGTCCTTGTTTGAGGCAGAGAAAGTGGCAAATGTCTTGTTAGATATCTTCAGCAGGGTAGGTTTCCCAAGAGAAATACTGATTGACAGAGGTGACAATTTCATGTCAGACCTACTGGCTTTCTGTGGGAGTGCTGTGGGGTGAAGTACGTAAAGACAATCCCCTACCATCCCCAGACTAATGGCCTTATAGAGAAGTTAAACTCTCCACTGAAGACCATGCTAAGGGCATTTGCAGACCAGTTTAAGAGATAGTGGGTCAAATATCTGCCCTGTCTGCTGTTTGCATACAGAGAGGTACCCCAGGAATCCACAATTTTTTTACCCTTTGAGTTGGTGTATGGGCCTAGGGTGAGGGGGGTCCTTGGATTTGATTCGTGATGAGTGGGAGGATGAATGTGAACCCCACAAGAAGTTTGTTGCAGCATATGTCCTAAACCTCAGGACAAGGCTTAGGAAGCTCATTGACTTGGACCAGGAGAAACTGGCAGGAGCCTAACAGCAGAAAAACATCTGATATGACAGGAATGCGCAAGCCTGAGATCCTGGGAGAGCAGGTTATGATGGTCATTCCTGTCAGACACAATAAGCTGGAGGCAGCTTGGGAATGACCCTTCAAAGTGGTAAGGAAGGTCAGTGATGTTAAGTACATGGTAAAACTACTAGGCAGGAAGCAGGGACACAAACTGTACCATGTTAACATGATGAAACCTTACCATTATAGTGAGAGTATTTGCAGTGGGTGGCAGGAGAGGTCTGAGGAGATCTGGTGGCTGATCTCCTCAGTGAGGCTCAGACTGACACCTCAGTGGAAGAGGTAGCAATGTCTCAGCAACTATCCACTACCCAAGTTTGAGAAATCCGAGCAGTGTTACAGGAGTTTGGGGACCTGCTCACTGGGAAACCTTGGTGCACTCACCTGTTGCAGCACCCTGTGGACACAGAATTCCAAAGGTCTATGAAGCAGACCCCTTATAGAGTGTCTGAGTAAGTCAGACAGTCTCTGAGGGAGGAGATACAAAAAATGTTAGAATTGGGAGTAATTCGGTAGTCCAGCAGTCCCTGGACCTCCCCAGTGGTACTGGTACCAAAGAAGGATGGCAGCACCAGGTTCATGTGGACTACAGAAAACTAAACAGTCACAGAATCAGATGCTTACCTCATGCCTAGGACAGAAGAAGCCTTAGAGTAGCTGGATGGGGCTAAGTATCTGACCACTACTGATCTGACTAAGGGCTACTGGCAGGTGACCTTGACTTCTACAGCTAGAGAAAGGTCAGCCTTTGTGACTCCATTCAGATTATATGAGTTCACGAAGATGGTCTATGGGATGAAAAATGTCCCAGGCTGGTACAGCATATCCTAGCAGGAGCAAGAGATTATGCCCTTGCTTACCTGGGTGATATTGACATCTATAGCCATTCCTGGCAAGAGCACCTTCAGCATGTCATGGAGGTGATGGGCAGACTGCAAAGGCCAGGGTTGACCATTAAGCTCAGTAAGTGTCAGGTGGGTATGGCAGAGGTTTCCTACCTAAGATATAGAGCGGGAATTGGTAAGATCAGGCCAGAACCTGCTAAAGTGGAAGCTATTCAGGCATGGCCTGCCCCTGTTACCAAAAAGCAAGTGAGGGCATTCTTGGGACAGTGGGGTATTATATAATGTTTTTTTCCCAATTATAGTACAATAGCTGATTCACTCACAAACCTGGCAAGGAAAACAGACCAGATAAGGTTGTGTGGACCCCAGCCTGTGAGCAGGCATTCCGAAAGCTTAATAGGGCTTTGAGAGGACCTCCTGTGCTAGCCAGCCCATATTATAGCAAATAATTTGTTGTGCAGGTGGATGCTTCAAATCAAGGGGGGGGGCAGGGGCTGTACTCATCCAGGTTTCCTCAGACGGCGAATAGTACCTTGTTGTATATCTCAGGCATAGACTCCAACCCAGGGAGGAATGTTATGCAGTTGTAGAAAAAGAATATCTTGCCACAGTATGGGCACTGCAAAACCTTCAGCCCTATCTGTATGGAGGGAAATTCACTATGGTTACAGACCACATATCCTGCAAACATGGCTATATTGAGCCAGCCAGCTAAATGCCAAGTTATTAAGGTGGAGTCTAGGGTTGCAGGTATATGACATGACAGTGCAACACCTTAGTGGGGTCAGCAATGCCAATGCATATGGGCTCTCAAGACAGGGTATGGGTTAATGTGTTCTCAGAGATGTTTATTCCTCTTAAGCAACATTACTCCAGGGTCACTTGAAAAAACTAGCTTGAGTCTTCATAGGGGGAAGAGATGTTGTAACGTCCCCTATCTGGAACAGTAATCAAGGAACCTGAATCCTCACCACTTACACTGGTGAGGAACATTCACTTGGAGCAAAAATAAATACACACAATATTTCCAGATGCAGCTTTCTGCATCAAACACAATTTCCCTTAAAAGCACACAGGGAACACACTCAGTTTGGGGTTTGGATTTCTTTCACTCTCTCTATCCAGGGCCCCAGTGAGACTCCTCACTGGCACAGCTGTAGAGTTGAGTCCTCGGACAAGTTTCCAAGCCAAGTCCTCCAGCACCCTCTCTATGAAACCAGTGCTTTGTGTCTCTGCTCCAAGCAGCTGACACATACACACACACACTCTTTGAGATCTGATTTGAACACAGACCCCCACCCACACACACACACACAAATACACCCACACACACACACACACACACACACACACACACACACACACACACACACACACACACACACACACACACACACACACACACACACACACACACACACACACACACACACACACACACACACACACACACACACACACACACACACACACACACACACACACACACACACACATCTGGAAAGGGTGACAAAGATTTACTAGCTATGCTCCTTCTGCCCAGGTTATAAGGTAGTGACTGCCACAAGACACTCCAAAGCCAGCTGGTCTAAGGCTATTACAAGAGTACCTAATTATACTGAGTGAAATTAATATTAATACAAATGGTAGTGTTTTGACCAAAGTAGTAAGGCTTGAGGAATGGTCATAGAGTCACCAAATAGATATGAGTTTTCTGAAAGGCTAACATATTCTCTAAAGTATTAGCCACAATGAAAAGTTTAAACATGTTTGATAATAAATAATAAAATAATATGAAATGCTAAATATCTGTTTACAATAAACCCCGGCGTGTCAATCACAGGAAATATTAAAGTAGCACAGATGAATAGATTCACACAGATATCACTATGTTTTCCTGATGACCTAAAGAATTACTATTCCCTGGTCACTTACTCAAGCAAGGCAAGTTGAAGTAGGTGAGAGGTCCTTCTATGTCAGGTTTCAAAAACAGAGTGCTCTGAGACTTCAGTCTCATCTAGTATTAAAACATCATTTTTGATGGATTACAAAATGACATCACACTCATCTGGTCATCTTACTTTTGGTTCCCATACTACCACCTTTTTACCAACTGACCCAGAATCTCACCAATATGTGTTAATAATACATGCACATAGAAATTTACTAAGATTTGTTGCAGCTTCTGGAAGTCATAAAACAATAAAACACTGGCACAGACATTGTGTCTCTAGCTGTAGTCAGAACTGTAAGATACAATCTTTCTAGCCTAAATTAAGTAATTTAATTTAATTTAATTTAATTTAAGTAATTTAATTTATTACTATTTTCCAAAGTTAGCTGGACTGAGATTGACCTCTTCTCCCCCAATATCCGCTGTTAACATATATACATGTCCTCAGTTACAACAGTGCAGTCTGCTATAAATGTATATTTCTTTTCTGCCCAGCAGGACACATTGTTGATACATTTTTAACACAAGCAACTGTATAAATACATTTTAACAGAAGCATCTGTACAAATCAGTTTGAAATCCAAATGACATATAATTCTTTACAAACTTCTAGCTAGCTATACTGGCTTATGTTAGACATCCACTGCCCTACTTCTTCTGGCATAGTTGGCAATACCTCACATTGTCACAGATTAAATGACTTGGTTTATACCATAAAGATCTTATCTCACAGGTCTGAATGTAGCCAGAGAATGGCTTGTTAGTCTCTGCAGTAAGGGTAGAAATGTTGGAATTGTTTTACAGTTTCCAGATGCTGCAATAAACCCTAGCTAAAGATCTGTGTGTGCATTGTGACACATCAGTTCCAGATCCTGGCTCAGTTTCTAGTGAGGGGGTATTGTGGGAACCACAGAGTCAGGTGACCAGATGTGATGTCATTCTGTAGTCAGCACTGAAATTGTATTTGAATAGTAGTATGACATGTGATAAATGCACTCTGTTTTCGGACCTGGCAAGAGACACTCATCCACTTTCATCTTGCCTTGCTTTAGTAAGTAACTAGGGAGCAGTAATTATTCACTCAGTTAGGAAAATCTAGTGAGAATAGTGAGAATAGCTAAATATTGTTTTTTCTGTATCTGTCTGAGTCTTTCCACCTGTGTTGTTTTTTATATTTCTTGTGATTGAAACTCTGGTATTCATTGCGAATAGATATTCAGTATATTCATTTTTTTTATTGTTTATTAATAAATATATCTAAACATTTCATTGTGGTTGGTGTTTTAGAAGATATTTAACCTTTGAGAGTACTTACATTTATTTAGAGACACTGTGGCTCCACGTTTCTGAAAGTCTTGCTGCTTGGTCATACACTAACATTTGTGTATTAATTTTACTGAGTATAATTGTGTACCCTTGTAAGAGCCTTAAAGTAGCTGGCTTTGGGTGTCCTGGTGGCAGTGAATCTACCTTATAGTCTGGGTAGAGATGTCAGAGTGGGTAAGCTGTGTCAGCCTTTAACATATGTGTGTGTGTGTGTGTGTGTGTGTGTGTGTGTGTGTGTGTGTGTGTGTGTGTGTGTGTGTGTGTGTGTGTGTGTGTGTGTGTGTGTGTGTGTGTGTGTGTGTGTGTGTAAATCCAAATCTCAAAAGAATGTGTATGACAGCTACTTTGAACAGGGACAGTGAGAGCACCGATTTCTCGGAAAGGATGGTAGGGGACATGGTTTGGAACACGCTGCTATGGGCTCAGATCTGTAGTGGTCAGTGAGGAGTCATATTTGGGGCCTGGAGAAAAAGCCTAGCCCCATGACTGGAGTGCGTATTCCCTGTGTGCTCTTAAGGGAAACTGTACTTGGTGCAGTGAGCTGCATCAGAAAATACTGTGTGTGTCTATTTTTCTCTCACAGTGAACATTCCCCACTTGTGTCAATGGAGAGGATTGAGGCTCCTTGATCACTGGAACAGGGGGAAGGGGATGTCACAACCAATACAAACACTTGTAAAATGTTCTGGACATGTGCCCAGTTTAACTTGTATATTTAATAGATTTTCAATGTAACGTTTGTCCTAAATGTGTGAAATTTAAAAAAAAAAAAAAAAATATATATATATATATATATATATATATATATGGATCAAAATTTCAAAAAGCCGATTCCCATATGGCCAAGACCATATGACTGACTTTTGAAATTTCGAACATGTAAAAAACAAAACAAAACAAAAACTTACCTACACTTTGCTAGCAGGAGGGCAAGCCTCCCTGCACCCCCTGCAACTTAAATATGCCAACTCTGAGATCGCACTACAGTGTGGAAGATAGGAATCTTCCCATTCTGCACTATATGGAGATGCCCGTTCTGCATGATCGAAATTTCAAAAGTCGATCATATGGTCTCAGCCATATGGGAATTGGCATTCTGAAATTTCAATCATGTGTAGGGGATCTTTATATATATATATATATATATATATATATTAAACATTCCTTTTTTTTCCTTTTTATACCTACTTCTGTTAATCTTCTGTACAATGGAGTTGTTACAGTTCTATTTACAAGAGCCATAAAAATAAATTTTCCCACTTGCCATCCCGATACTCCCTTTAAGAAAAGGAACATTGGTAACTTCCTTCAATGGCAAGCTGATGCTTTGCTAAGTGCTGCTTTGTCAGACAAAAAATGCTGAGTTCTGTTTCATCCCATAGTCAGATGAAAAGGCTATGGGATCTATTCCCCATACCAAAATTCTTGGTTTCATTTAACCACTACAGTCACTGCACTTCAGCATAAGGGGAATACACCATTCCAGAGTGTTCCATCATTTGGGTGACACATAAAATTGAGGTCCTATCCACCTGAGGCAGTGGTAGTTAAGGTACATATAAAAAGATCCAATGCTTTTTATGTGTTTCTCAAAATGACAATTTTCTTTTGTTGAACTTATTTTTTTGAAGATTTGGAGCATGACATCCTAATATCAGTGAGTCACAATGGAATCCCCTCAATAAAGGAGAATAAGCACAGATTACAGGAAGCACATTTTTACACACAAAGCTGTCCTATAGAGTATATATGAATCCTGATTAAAGTCATACTACCTTAAACTATACTACAGCTTTAATTAATTGCTTGTTTGCTTCTTTAGCTAAGGGGACTGAACTAAATTATTTAATTTTTAGCCACCACCTTGTAACTATAATGTATAAAAATGAAAAAAAAAAGACATTAATCAGTTTCACTGCATTAGCAGCCCTGTGGCCTCTAGATCAGTAAAGCCCTGATTGCACTGCAGGCTACTCAAATCTGAGTAGCAGCTTGGGTGCATCTAGTAACTGGCCCAGGGGAGGTAGAAGGATCTGCTCACCACAAGGAGGTGCAGGAGGACTAGGTGTCCACTACTGGAATTGGAGCCATCTGAGTCTGTGCAGTCATGATACTTAGAACCAGAGAAACTGTGGGGAATCCATCATACACAGGAACACATTCTCTCAGGGGCAGCAGTAGTGAAGTTCAGAGGATCCTCTGAAGAAGAGGGGATGCTTCTCCTAGGGAAACTGTAGGCCACCTCTCAAGGCATGCTGACCTACTCCCTATCACCTGATGTTCATTGGGGTACAAAAGGGCTAATAGGGATTTCCAAGTGGGAATAATTGGCTTATGGGGCTGTCTCTCAGACCAGGAATTCTCGAACTCTGTGCCCTTAAAATGAACTGGCTGATTGCGTACTGACAGTAAAGCCATTGAACAGGGTTCTGGGGAAGATGAAAAACAACTTACAGTGTATTGTACATAGGATGCAAGAGGATGTATGCACTATGATGCAGCAGAGAAGTCTGATGAAAGACACTAGGATTCTATACAGTAAACAGCACTTTCAACCTTTCTAAAGTGAACTAACAGACTAGGACTGAGGGGGAGTTCATTTCTTGATTTCACGAAATATACGTTTTCGTTATTATCTAGTTTATCAAACAAAAGAAATGGGTTGACATAATCATTAAGGTGTTTACCTTATAGACACAAGGTATAGGGTATGATTCTCACCTTTGGGATGCATAACTAGGCTTATGAAGGCCCACTTAGGGGTCATTATCCTAGTAATTACCTATAAACCTAAGAGCCAAGCTGGTTTGGGTTGGAGGGAGGAAGTCAGCTAAAGCTTGATACTGGATTAATGTATGATCCTCCCACCATGAATCTGAACAGGAGCTACTCATTTATAAACTCCATTAGTCCTGCCCTAGAAAACCACAGTACAATAAGTCTGTGGCCTCTAATAGACATTGGGAGCCAAACAGCTTGGGAGAATAGCCTCCCAGTTATCAGTAAGTAAAGTAACCAGACATAACCCCATAACCCCGCTACAGACAGATACAGCTTGACATACTTTGTCTTCCTAATATCCTTGACAAGAATCTTTAAATTGTGTACACTCAGCTCTCTTTAGTGACTAATGTGTAATCACAACCATGTTCTCTGATAAATCTCACACACACACACACACACACACACACACACACACACACACACACACACACACACACACACACACACACACACACACATGTGTCTGGAAACATAATCACCTACATGGTTTTCCTTTCAGCTTATTTTCTCTTTTTAAAATTTGTTCACACCTGCAACAAAAGGCTTATTACTCATATTCTTCATACTCACCTGATTCACCTCAAACTCTGCATCAGTGATGCATCCCTTTGCTGCGTGTACCCCTGACTCCTTAAAAGATGGGGCTGGGGCACTCACTATGTTTGGATAAGATGACTATCTGTTAAAACAGTCATATGCCATCATCTGCAGTGGCTGTGAGAATTCCTAACAAGAGGATGAACTCATGCTATGATATTGTCCTGTGTCAGACTACATACCCTGGATAGCTACTTCTCGCCCCATTACAGTGAGGAGATGGTGAAAATACCTGCACAGTTTCTGACCCCTGCCTAGACTACTCCTGTCCCCATATCCCCCACTATGATAAGGAAGTAGAGCTTTGGATGTATCACCCTATCATGCCCACTCCCCGTAGCAAGCCTCAGTCCTTTCTCACATCTGGGTCAATGGTGGCACTGATGGTTATATTCCCTCTGTGCTAATCAGCTGGGTTAACTACATGATTTTAGCTGGTGTAGGCATGTCACTATTCCACAGTGTTGCCATCTACTGACTAATCCTTGTCATGAAGCATTCCAGTGTGAATGCAGCACCTGATGAATGCATGTTGACTATCCTAGTATTTATTTAGAAATTAGAACACTTACTGAAATGTTACCAAAGCACATTTGTAGAGACAACTCCTCTGTTCACCCAGAAATGATGAAGGGTCTTTAATTCCAGTTATACTTACAAAAGCCTGAACTACAAAGGCAGCAGAGCATCCTTACTGCACGTTAATTAAGGAATATGCAAACATGAGTAACCATTTGAAATGTTGGGACCCACTAGACTGAGTCCCAAACTGACTGAATGGCAGAAAGAATGGACTTACAAATACGACATCTGAGATGCTATTTCTGGGAATATTCCCTTTCTTCTGATCTGGCAATCATGGAGTTGGTATACATACATATATATACCATTATATGTATGTAATTAGGAGACTGCTCTGGGATTGTAACCTTTCACTGTATTGTCCTTTTACATGGTTGTTGATGATTATTATAATTTTCCTGCTACTTTGTTGTATAACTTGATGTTGTGTACTCCTGGTGTTTGAGAACCACTTTTGTCCTAGTTATTCACTCTGTTAAGACTGTATTACCATTAATAAGCCTCATCTGTTTTCACCTGTTGTCACTTTCTTCCTTTTTGACTTTTTTTTTTTATTTCCTTCTCCAGCATTGCATAGCTTCTATTCTCACCTTTCTACATTTGTTGTGCCCTTCTGGACTCCAAGACCAGCTCAACCCAACTACCTAAGCCTGATTGAGTGTTTCTGTGACCTGGGTAACCCAACAGCCCTTGGACTAAAGGCCACAGCTACTTTTATTGTATGTTACAAACAGATTATTTGTTAGCTTAATTATTACTAAATATCTGACCCCAGCACCTCCAAGGTGCACTACTTCTCCTGCCATATCTGCCAGCAGCCATACCCCCCTGGTTTAACTATCTTTTGTTCTACCTTTTGCCCTCTACTACCACAGCTACCCTTCTGCCTTGTTACACCATTCTTTCCACTACCCTACTTCACCTTAATATTGCACTGCTTCCATCTCTTTATAGCTGTTATAGATTTGGCCACTAGATGGCACTCATCATACACCTGTAATCTCATTTCTTTTGCTACCCCACCACCCTCCCTGAGGCTTATAAGCTTGTGGCACTCTTCTCTTTCTGATGACAAAGCCCTCTTAACCCTGCTACCCATTCTCCTTCCTAGTTCTTATACAGCTCGCTACCTAACTTGCTCCTCTACTCTCCCAGGTGTTTCCCCTCTCTTTCTATGTCCTCCTCTTCTGACTCTCACCTTGGCTACTCTGTTACTGTCTCTAGTGCTTACCTTCCTCCTTACTGATTGTTTCCTCTCACTGCTCCTCTTACTTTGGTCTGCCCCGCTTCGCTCCCCTACCCTACCCCCAAATCTCACCCACCCCCAGGGGTCCTACCTTTATACATACTTAGGTACACCCCCAATTAGCCAACTACCTATAACTATTTTCCTATACATCTACCAATCAACTCCTCACTCCTACAACCACACCCTTTCTCAAAACTACCTATAACTATTTTCCTATACATCTACCAATCAACTCCTCACTCCTACAACCACACCCTTTCTCAAAACTAACTCACCCTATCTTTAAACTACAAGTCCTATAATTACTAGCCTCACGCTCTATAAAAACATGCCTTTAACCCTTAAATCACTCTTTCCTCTTCTTCTCCTTAACATCCTGCTTTACTACTACACCCTTACCTCCTATGAAAATCTCAAGCTTAACCAAACTCCTGCATCAGCCAAACATACTACAACCACACTTCCTCTACCCAACCAAACACATATTAATATACTATCTACCTGTCCCTCCCCCCCTCTCTACCATAAAGCACACCATTACAAATTCACAACCTCCAAACGGCTCTATCTAATACCATTCAAATACACAAAGGTCCTTCAACCCCCACAAACACTTTTACTTATACATGGGGACATCCACCCCAACCCTGGTCCCAATACCCTCCACAATCACATCCCTTCAAACCAAACTGCTAACTATTCTAACCCACCCTTTTCCTCTGACTCCCTCTCTATTGCTCACCTAAATATTCGTAGCATTAACAACAAAGTCACACAACTCCATGCCTTAATTGATTTCTATGCCTTTGATATCCTCTGTCTCACTGAAACCTGGCTTAAACCCAGTACCAAAGACAATGAATTCACTCCCCCAGGCTACAGCACCTTAAGGCAAGATCGTCCAAATAAAAAGGGTGGAGGAGTAGCCCTCCTATACAAATCCCAACTTCAGGTAGCCTTAATTGACTCCTTGCCTCCCACCCCAGCAAATGCTGAAATACTTTGCACCAAACTCCAAGTTAATAAATCCAAGGCTATAAACATAATATGTTCCTACATCCCCCCCAGGCAAGAACATCAATACCCTAGAAAATATCCTAAGCTGGATTTCCTGCACCTTTCCCCAGGAAACCATAATCTTAGGTGATTTTAATATTGACTGGAGCTCCTGCATATCCCCCAAACCCACCATTCACCTTAATCTCTTTAACTTTCACCAAACCATCAACTCCCCTACTAGAATACATAAATCCACCCACAAACAAACCATTCTAGACTGGATACTAACCAACAAAAATGCCCTGTCCTATAAAACAGGAATACTCCCTGACAATATCAGCGACCACCTCCTTACCTTTATCACTAAACAAAATGCAACAATCCCAAGCTAACTACTTATCGCCAAATACAACAAAACAAAATTCAATCTAGCATCCTTTCAAAATGAACTCAAAGAATATAACTGGTCAACTCTAAAATACCTCCCAATAGATGAAGCAGTTACCCATTTCAACAATACCTTCCTACAAATTCTAAACCAGCATGCCCCATCCCGCTTAGTCAGAGTCAGCTCCAAAGCAGCTCCATGGCTCTCTGATACAACTAAACAAACTATGCGAGCTAGAAATAAATTATGGTCTAAATGGAGGTCCACAAAAAACCCTATTGACCATCAAAATTTCAAACATCTGAGAAACAAAACAAAGAAACTTATCATTCTGGATAAAAAAAACTACCACTTTCAATATCAACAAAACCAAAACCAAAACCCAAAAAAATTCTGGTCAGGAATAAATAAACTACTCCATCCAGGCAACACCAAAAGACCTACCCCAGCTAGTTTAGCACAAACCCAACCTAACATAATAGCCAACACCTTTAACAACTTCTTCTCTCAAACAGTCACCTCACTTGCAAGCACCATGACCCCCCCCATCCCTCCAAATTACCCCCACTCTAAACTGTACCCACACGCTAAAGTTTGAGACCGTCTCAACAACCTATATACGAAAACTACTTTCTAAACTAAAACCCTGCACCCCTTCTGCTGACAAACTTCCAGCTGAATATCTACAACTAGCTGCAACCGAAATAGCCTACCCAGTCTCCATCTTAATAAACAGAACTATAACAGAATCCAAAATCCCATCCTGCTGGAAAATCTCATATTATTCCCTCCATAAAGGAGGGAACTCCAACGAACTGTCCAATTTTCGACCTATTGCCCTTCTATCTCCTCTATCCAAAATAATGGAACGCTGCATTCACCATCAACTTCTACATTATCTCTTGAATAACAACTTGCTTGTAGACTCTCAACATGGTTTTAGACCGCACCACAGTACTTCTACTGCCTTCTCTTTCACTGACACTATCAATAAGAACCGAAATAACAACCTGTTCTCCTCTGCACTATTCTTGGACCTCTCAAAAGCATTCGATATGGTCAACCATCAACTTCTCCTCGATACCTTAAAATCCCTCTCACTGGATTCACAAGCATTACAGTGGTTCAACTCATACTTGACTAATAGAAAACAAGCAGTCCTTTGGGACAGCCATCTATCCTATCAACTCCCAATTACTATTGGCGTCCCACAAGGATCCATCCTAGGTCCCCTACTTTTCTCTATTTTCATTAATAACCTGCCCACTTCCCCCCCAACATCCACCTGTATACAATATGCAGATGATTCCACTCTCATCTGCTCTGCTTCTTCCCCAGCAGAACTCCACTCTGCTACCCAATTAGTCTTCACTGCAGCAGAAAAATGGTTTCAACATATCTGTCTCCTCCTAAATCCCAAAAAAACCAAACTACTACTCTTTACCCCAACCTGTAAATCCACCCCAATCTCTTTTTCCATAGCATCCTGTAATGGCACTGTCATCAAACCTGACTATTGCACTAAACTGCTAGGCGTCACCATAGACAATCAGCTAAATTTTGACTATCACATTGATTTAACTATCAAGACAGTCAATAAAAGGATTGGTGCCCTATACAGACTAAAGCCCTATCTTACTGCTACTTCCCGAGTGGCCCAAACTCACCTTATTTCTACATTAATGTACGCCTCCTTCCTTTATCAACATATCTAAAGCTAATCTTCAGAAACTGAATACTGCCTACCACAGTATAGCCAGATTTGCCACTGGCTCTCCATTCCAAACTCACCACTGTCTTAACTTAAAGAAACTAAACTGGCTTGAACTCCCAAACCTAATACTCCTACAACAACTGATCATCACTTTTAAAATTCTACATTACCCCTCCAATATACCCATACTAAATAAACTCATCACACCTTATAAAAATCTCACGACACTTAGATCAGCCAACAAGCTACTAGTTACTATTTTGAAATCTCATAACAAATCAGGTGATTCCTTATTTGCAAACACTATCGGTTCTTACTGGAATAAAATTCCCACAGAACTGACCTCCCTAAGCTCATGTCACCTTTTCAAAAAACAGATGAAAAATCACCTACTAATTCACTGGCTATGTCCCTGCTCCAATCCCGACTGAGCTCAGCATTTTTATTACTCTCTCCAGTCTGCTACTGTGTAATGTTTCCGCTCCCGTTCTAACTTAGACTGACTTCATCAGCCCCCTTTATTGGACCATCACTCTTTTTTTCTCTCAAATTTCTGTCTGCCTCCCCTTCTAACCATCTTTTTTTTCTGTCTCTTGCTACCTTTAGCTGACCTCCTATAATCCTGCTACGTTTGCATTTCATCACTATCCTGTTTCCCACCTCTCCTTTTCCAACTGAACACTCCCAACCTTTACTAAGTCCATAATACTTGTACCAAACAGATAATATACTTTTCCCACTTTCTGTCTACCTTATTTTCTGCCTTTTCCTTATCTTTAACTACATAATTACCTGTTAAACTTCCAACCTGCTCTTTTAACACTTTATATTAACAGATTTCTTGCTTTTTGCTAATACCTAATTTGTTATCATGACTACTGACTAATGATATTTTTCAACTTGACTAATGATATTTTTTAACTTTACTTTGTATTTTAGATACTGGAGCTTATCTCCTTAGCCCCTTAACTGAACTTTGTTTGTCATCTACTCAGACTAGTCCAGGATAACTGTATATTCATTTGTATTTTGCCTCATTACATTATGTTAGTGTTAGTTTAGTAATGTTTTCGTAAACTGTATTGTCTTATTCTGATAGTGGAGCTTTTCTCCTCGGGCCTCTGCTGAAAATGGACATGTATCCAGCCAGACTAGCCCGGTTAACAAATGTAAAATAAAAAATAAATAAAATAAAAATATATATATAAATAAGTTTAGGTGTGTGTGGGGGTGCAGGGTGGGCTCACCCCCCCACAAAAAAAAAAAATTGTCAGGAGAAGAACGATCTTTGAGAATGGCTCTTCTCCTTTGTTTTCAGTCTTTTTTTAGTCTATAGGCACTTAGCATTTTGAGTGCTGACCACACCTCTCATTTGTCCCTGATTTTCAAGGTCATCCCTGATTTTGACTCAGATTTTAGGACTGTCCCTCTTAATCCATCTTAATACTAGTGACTATTGGAGAAAAGATGGTGAATTTTACTTAATAAATGAAGAAAGTAATCAGAGGTATAGACTTCTTTTAGTTCAGAAAATGTATATTAATTCAAATTCTCTTATTTTGTCAATGTATCAAGTTAATAGTGTTAATGTTTTAAAAGTGTCCCTGATTGTCCCTGATTATGTCTGAATTAGTCCCTGAGTCTGTTGAGATTTGTTCCTGATTGGTTGAGAGCTATGGTGCTGACATTTCTACAGGGAGCTTCAAAAAGCTGACAAAGAAAACCAAAGCTGCTTTTACACAAACGACCTCGAGCATTTCTCCTTCAGATGAATAAAAACAGTCACCTAAACCTACCTAGGAAATTATTCTGAAAACTGAAACCTAACTGATAACTTCATCTTCATTTGTACCAGAGGCATTTGTTGAGCATTTTGCAAAGCAGACAGCCCAAGGAACCTGTCTTTATAGCTGGCTGTTTCAGTATGCAGCCTGTACGTTGTTTGAGTAGATCCTAGAGTTCAGTTTCCACCCAGTTACATTATCCAAATTGAAGTGGTGGAAAAAGACAACCAACTCCACTAGAGCAGGGTTTGTTGGAGTTTCTGTCTCTTTAGCATGGCATTAACTTATCCATAGCTCCAATCTCTTTCCACAATTTATTGGAAACAGTAACTACTATGTCACTCCCTAAATCATGATTTTCCAAGAAGGTGGAGTCTTACTGATGCATTATAACACTTTATTTTTTAATCCATTTGTTAACTTGATAAGCCCAGTGGACACAAGTGTTCATCTTGAGGGGTACCCAGGAGCATTTTCTCTTCAACTGACTTACTCAGAGTCACACAGTATCAAAATGGAGGTGGAAAAAATCAAACCCTGTACCCTTGACTGCAAGAAGTAGGTCATCATTAATCCTGCACACTAGCTGCCAGTATTTCCTGCCAAACTACTTAAGAAGGCTCTTTCTGTACCTGTCTTGGTGTCCATAGGATTCTGTGTTAACAGCACTATGGATTCTATAAATCTACAATGCTATTAGCACTCATCAGGTACTTTTACTACTGGATTATGGGGAACTACTTGTCCCCACAAATGCATACAGCTGATGGCTTTTAGAGGACCTTGGCATATTTTTGAATGCAATGCATTGATTCACAGTAATTCACAGCTGTCTGTAGGAAAAATATCTTCAAGGGTGCAGTACAGAATCCACTTCCACAGCCCCTACCTGTCAAACATGGAGTACCTTAAGGCACAGTAATGGGCTCAAATCCTTTTGTCTGATTTAATTAATGATACATTTATTCTTATCTAATATCAACACCCTGCTCCATGTAGATGCCTCAGCAATGTGATACTGTGATTGCTTCCATACTATAACCAGTAACCACCTTTCCCAGGATCTGAATCATCTGGATTGGTCTGTTATCTCTCCTGATTGTCTGAGCCACAGAACTAATCAAGAAATTCAAATGTCTGAAAGCCTGTTAGACTCCATTTTATACCTTTTTTATATGCAAGAAAGGTTCTTCTTAAAGTTATGTCAGAAATTCTAGGCCTTTAAAGCAGTAGATGAACAAAGCTTTAACAGAAACCTACCAGACATGGGTTGGCTTAACAACCTGAGTGCTGGAGGAGTCCGTCGCATCTCTTGTGTATTCATATGGGACACTGAGGCATGAGATGGGTTCAAGTCATTTATTGTACATAAACGCATCAGTAGCTGTAACTGGAACATTTACTTTAAACTTTGTATGTTTACTGACTGATTTGTTACTTCTATCACACTTACAGGTGCATCTCCATTCAACCTTGCACTCACACTGAATGACTATACAAAATGGCACTGTTCTTGCACATGCTCAATAACTTATATGCACGTACTGACTGACTACAGTGGCTGACTAGGTGCACTATACACACTGATCTACAGAGTAGATGGGGAGAAGTAAAATGAAGAGATATAATCTGCTCCCTTGTTTCTGGGAAGAGAGTTATGTGATAAATGCTCAGGATGAGAACTTTCTGAAGAATCCCTGGTGAAGACTGGGGATCATAGCCGGGATTTTACTTTCAAGAAGGGGCAGCATACACTACTGAGAAGATGCCTCTTCCAAGCATGAGTGTTGTGCCCCTCATTTATGCCCATTGCACTCCAGCCCTATGGGGTGTAGTAAGAATGTGCAAAGGGACTGGTAGGGCCATATAGAATAAAACCTGATTCCTCAAGAAGGATAACAGTGCTCCTCCTCTGGCTCCTGTCTTACACATAGGATGAATGAATAGGTCAATCAATGCTCCTCCCTTGCCACTAGGTAGAATGAATGGGCCAATCAAGGCTCCTCCCTAACCCTGGGAAGAGTGAATGGGGCAATCAAGACTCCTCTCTTACCCCTTGGAATAATGAATTAACTGATTGAGGCTCCTCCCTTATCCATAGGAAGGATGAATGGGCCAATCAGGGCTCTTCTGCTACCCTTAAGAAGAATGAATGGGCCAATTGAGGCTCCTTCCTTACTCCTAGGAAGAATTAATAAGCCATTCAAAGCTACTCTCTTACCCCTAGGAAGAATCAATGGGCCAATTAAGGCTCCGACCTTACCCATAAGAAGAATGAATTTGAGGGTCTTCCCTTATCCTGGGAAGAATGAATGGGCCAGTCAGAGCTCACCCCTTATTCTGAGAAGACTGAATGGGCCAATCAAGGCTCCTCCCTTACTCTGGAGAGAATGAATGGGCTGATTGAAGCTCCTTCCTTATCCCTAGTAAGAATGAATTGGCCAACTGAGTGATCGGGGGAGTTTCAAAGTTCCACAGGGTAATAAAATTATAATCAGACCAGACACACTGTGTTAGTACACAGAATTACCAGTGATTTCAAGAGGATATATCTATGCTGTACAGTAGCATAAAAAATAAATGTTATGAGACAAGTAACTCAGTACTGCCTGCAGGTCTACTAGGACCCTGGGAGTAAGAAAAAGACAATTTGTTCTTATATTTTGCAGAGAAATTTAAGCTGAAGGCAAAATACTCCTTTAATTTCCATAAAAATTGTTTGATGCAACTATAAAGTCCAATTAAAACTTCCTTTGACAGAATATTCTAGTTGCTTTCTGTCTTTTACTGGGTTGTACTAAGGGACTCTTTATCTATATTGTAATGCACAAGTTTGTGACTAGGGGGATGGAGGTTAAAAGTCACCCACGCTGCTACTAACGGTCTCTTGCTTCGACCATTTATGAATATAGTGCACTTATTTCATACATTGTTCTACAGATGGTGGTCCTCTCTCCTTTTATATCAGTTCTCCCGAATAGCTAATCTATAGTGACTTGGGCGAACCGCACTGTACAACTCATTATCTGTTAGTAGCTGCATAATTATGAAAGTATAATAAAGATGCAGACCTCTTTTACTGAGATTATACTATCCTGCAGGCCGCTGCAAGAATGTCTTACATAATAGCACACAGACGTTTGAATTGTCTTACATTTGGCCACTGTTGTCTTCTGATTATCGATCTGTTACATCTCCCACTGGTACTGCAGTCACTAAGCCTCTTTTCCTTTAGCATTTTGTTTCTGCTACCAGCATGTTTAAATTTGTTTAATCCCTGGGTTTTAGTAATGTGCCATTTCAACTGCAAAGAATTTGAACACCTACAGTGACGAGCCATCTGTGACTCACATTTTTAGCAGTTAGACTGCATGTCACTATGTAGCTGAAGTCAAAGGGATTCATTAATTCACGTGGAAATGGCATGCTGGTCTAAATGCTCATCATTTGGCATAAGATACCAGCATGTGGTTACCTTTCTAATATGAAACCATATCCTCCTGTGTGACTTCATTCATGCATGTTTATACTCGCCACACACTAGCTGTAACATCTTTGGTGGTTTTCCAGCATATGTGCTTAAATCTACTTCTTTTTCAGTGATTCAGGCGCTGAAGTCAGGTAAGAATGACAGTACAGAAACTTATAACATGAGTATCAAAGTAGTATTAATTCCATTGCCATTGTTGCCTGGAGACGTAGCCAAAAAGTACTAATATGATCAGATGCTTATCGATCTGCCTGTTATGTTTTATGCATTATTTGCTAACATTATTAAATGCAGATATTACAAACAGAGCATGAGAATTGCTTAAAGAACTGCTAAACAAGTCCTCTTGCTGTGGATTCTGATTCCTCATCCTTACCCCATTATTTCTGCCACCTTGTCTGTCCCATCACAAAAAAAAGTAATTATTAACCTCCTGTGTCCAACACACACTACTAGCTGACTGAATGGTAAATAAATCTTACTAAGACATTTTGTGCCGTAAATACTGTCAATTGTGTCAGCTATCACACGTTATCGTCATGAATCATGCAGGCAGAAATTGCAGTGTGCACACTTATTCTTAGTCCTAAACCTGAGACACAGATGTGGGTAACTCAGATCTTTTTAAAAATGTAGCTTGAAATTCCACTGACCAACAGCAAGATGGAAGAACAATAGATGCATCCCTGGCTTTGTCAGGCAACTTAGTATGTCCTTTAGAACACCTAAAAGTGCTGCTAAATTCATACGTGAATCCAAACATTATCTACTTTATCAGCTGGACCAATGCGATGAATCAGGACAGTCTGCTAGAAATAGTAATTACTAACAATGTCCTTTACTATATCAGATGGCATCTTGTGTCTTACTGCATAAATATATGTGTATGTGTCTGTGTGTGTGTGTGTGTGTGTGTGTGTGTGTGTGTGTGTGTGTGTGTGTATATATACACACGCACATGCACATATCTATATAATATACATAAATATAAAAAAATACACACACACACACACACACACACACACACACACACACACACACAATCTCTGTTGATGTATGTTTTGCCTTTGTTCACTATAGAAAATTTTTTGTTCCTTCTTTTGTGAGCTTTTCTCCCCAGTTCTCCGCTTTAAATAGTCTGTGCTCTGAATGGCCACACTCATTAATAAAATGACTACTAAATAAATAAATACATTGTCAGGAGTAAAATGACAGCACTGTTTGATTTATTGACTTGCTCAGAGTCATGTAGTTTGCAAGTAAAGACTGAATGATTCAAACTCCAAACTGTAGTATGAATCTAATTAACAGCACAATAGCTTTAACTTTTGAGCTAAGATGCTATGTAATAGTTTACTGTCCCTGTATAAACATATGAAGCAAGCTGCTCCGTTCTGAGGACTTTGCAATATTTAAAACGGAATGCATTTACTCTTGTAGAAAAAAAGTAGCAGGAGTGTGCTGTCATTTCTAAATATCAACAAAATATAATATTCACTTGTGAATACAACTTTATTTGGAAAGCTATATGCTTGTGCATTATCAATTTATACCACTCTAATATTAAAAATTATTAGATTAAAACAAAGTCTTATTGTTAAAAATGAAGTATTTCAATACTGAAATATGGTCACTGGAGGGATATGTTTATTCTGGTTGCTTGGCTAACTTAAAACTTTCATTTTAAAATGGCATGGCGGCAGTCACATTGAAGAAAATGTATTTGAAAGCTTTAGCTTTGGAACCTTTGGGGCAAAAAATCTGAGTTTTCATTGTAATTAAATATTAGAATCCAGTTATTAAGAAGTTATGCTGATGTTCTATTGTTTTTATGTAGCAGTAATAATTCTATTATTATTACTCTGAAGCAACCCAGATTTGTATAGCTGTACCAACATATATGAGTAATGCTAAGACTGAATATAATGGTTTTCTAATATAAATATACTTTGATTTTCAAGGCAGAAATGCTAGCATTAATGATTTTAATTTCAAAACCTTTTAGTAAACAGATATACGTTTTGTATTTTCCAGCCTGTTGTTATGACTCACCCAATATTGGTTACTGAGGTACATTTTAAATGTTAGCATTGATAATTTTGTTAAGTTTAAGACAACATTTTATGCTGATCAGCCATCAAGAAATGCTGATTCTTCCAAATATGGTATGTAAACCTTCCTACCAGCCCATGTATCTAAATTTTGCTTAAAAGTTTGCAAGGTCTTAGATTGTTTAACATTAAAGGGGATGCCATTCCATAGTTTTGTAATTCTAATAGAAATATACTGAGACCTCATCACAGAATCGTCCGTTTTCATGGTAAACTCCATATTATTATACTTATGTGTTTTAACACAGGTATTACTCTGTAGACTGAACATGATTTGCAGATTTAGATCATAAAAAATGTATGATTAGATTAATTTAGCCTGAATATACCTATAACCGACACTAAATAATTTTAATGTCTCACAGTGGGAGTGGGGAGTACTGAGCTGCCTGTTTGTCCTCAGAGGAGTGGTTTAAGACAGTAACTTGTAGTTCAGTGGCCATTTTGGGTCATTTCCTGCCTTTTCCAGCCCCCTGCTATAAAGCACGCTTTAGCAGGCTTTTCTGGCTGTAGAGAACTCAGCACAGCTCCTCGTGGTATCCAGCAGCGTTCCTAGAGCAGCAGAGAAAGGAAAAAGCAACCTTCCAGATTTTAAGTATTTTTTCTTTTTTTTATTTATTTGTGTTATTTGTGACTGTGTTTCTGCTTATTTTATAGTGGTATTACCTGTTTTTCTTCATCATGTTGTTATTGACTGTTTCTGTCTATTTTAGTTATGGTATTACCTGTTTTCCTGTTTTATAAGCTTTAATTGTTGGCTTTGCACTCTTTTTAAAGTTGCTTAGTTAGTTAAACTAGGCTAATATACACAAGTGTACTAGCTTTTGATAGCATTTAATCGAAAAGCAAAGCATTTATTGTGTTTTCTGTTCTGTCTGTGAAAAAAAACTTGAAAAAAAACAAAAAAATATTCTTGTTCTCCTAACTTTCCAGGCTAGTTTGTTCCAGTGATCAGATTTTGCTGATCTCTGGGCTTTGTCTTGGTTCCTGTACTTCTCCATTTTCTTTGTTTGGTCAGGGGGAAGTTTCTTTACTCACCAGTGGGAGTGGGGAGTACTGAGCTGCCAGTTTGTCCTCAGAGGAGTGGTTTAAGACAGTAACTTGTAGTTCAGTAGCCATTTTGGGTCATTTCCTGCCTTTTCAAGACCCCTGCTATAAAGCATGCTTTAGCGTGCTTTAGCGCGGAGTTGCCACTAGAGCAGCATCGGGCAGTGCCGGTTTAACAAGGTTAAACTCTTTCTGGCTCCATAAAGTCTGTTCTTCATTTTTTCCCTTAGAACTGCTCTACTAGTAACCTAAACAGTATATCCCTTGACTAAAAAGTGCAGCACTTGTTCCTAAAAGTTTTTTTTTTTTTTTTCTCAAAAAAAAAAAAAAAAAAAAAGCTCAGCACTTGTCACTTCTATATTATACAAAGTCCCTCACTTGCGAAACCCCCCCCAGGAGTACCCACTTCCTTACTAAGTCCTCTCTTATTCAGTCTCATACCTAACTTCTTAATTTTTCTAGCATGTCAAAGGCCAAATGCTGGCCCTCTCCTGCCCAGTTGGTATTGAGGCAATGTTACAATTGCCTCATGTACACAGACAACCCTCTCCTCCTCCCACATAACACAAATACTTGCGAGAGATGCAGCTATTTAGCCAAACTGGAGGCTGAGCTCTCTCAACTCAGGACTGGCAAGACCAGACAGGAGGAGAAGGCAACTACACACACCACAAACCAGCCTCACATAATGCTACCACACCACTGAATCAAACACATAAACACACAAAGACATACTCGGAGGCTCTGAGTAAAAATTTACCTAAACAGCAGAGGCCTCCAAAGTAGACACCCAAACAACTGCTACCTCAAGATACCCCACAAGCAACACATAAACCACAAAATCAGTGTGCAAAGCAGTCACAGCCCTTAAGGCCAAATACAACACCAAACATACTTGTCATAGGTGACTCCATAGTCAGACACACTGACGTCCCACTCACCAGGCTGAACAAGGAGAGGGTCACAGTAAGCTGCCTATCAGGCGCTAGAATCCGCCACATAACACAAGCACTCGGGTCACTCCACGGCAAGTACAAATATGACACAGTCCATGCTGGTGTGAACGACGGTACCTCCCTGGACTACATGAAAAGAGACATAGAGGAGCTCTCTGATTATGTAGCCCAGGCAGGTATGACCCTGACCCTGAGCAGTATCCTTCCTTCACCAAGAATGATGCCACAATATAGAGACAAGATGATCAGCTTTAACAATTGGCTTAATGTCTGGTGTCATTCAAAGGGGATCCAGTGTCTGTCTGCCTGGGATGACATGCTTGACAAGCCACGCTGGGACAGCTTGCACCTGTCACCCCTGGGATTCCGGATATTGGCTAAGGCTCTTGCCACCCCAATAGTGCCTTTTTTAGGCAAGGCTCAAATTCTAAACCTACCACCCTAGAAATCAAAAATGGGAAGAAACTGAGGGTAATGCTGCTCAATGCCAGAAGTCTAAATCTCAAAATGCATGCACTCGAGGCCCTTCTCAGAACATCGATGTCTCTGCTGTAACTGAAACCTGGTTCATGGCTCCTGAGAGCATCCCGGCACTATTAGGTTTTACCTCATATCATGCGTTCCGGCCCCAAAACCTGGACCACACCACAAAAGGAGGGGGTGTATCCATATTCATAAAGGATACCCACACCTCCAGGTTGGTGGCAATGCAGAAACCATCCAGGTGCAACTAACCATAGACAAAACTGCTCTACAAATTGTAGCATGCTACAGGCCACCCTCTCAAACACAGGAACCCCACACAGCCTTCCTGAAGACACTGGAGGGTATAAATGTATCTCCAAACACCATCATATTGGGTGACTTCAACTACCCGAATATAGACTGGGAACATTACTCAAGACCTAACTTTCTAGCCCAACGGTTCCTGGAGTTCATAAATTCAAATGCCATGGAACAGCTAGTCACTGTTCCCACGAGAGGAGAAAATATACTAGATCTCATTATCACAAACATGGGGACAAAATGCTCCACACTGGAAGTATATCCCTCATTGGTGAGATCTGATCATAAACTAATCTCACTGGAAATCCACATCCCCCACCCCAAACAAAAAAGACCACAGTGAAGAACTTCTCTAAAGCAAACTTCACAGTACTCAAGACTGGTGTGTTATCCTTCAAGGCCCCTGAGCCAGTGGAAACCACAACCCAAGCTGCGGAAGCCCTTACAAATGCCTTCTATGAACACCTCCAGGACTGCATGGATCAGGCAATCCCAAATAAAACCAAGACTCTTTCCACAAAGGGCAAACGTCCAGTCTGGTGGACCCCAGCCATTAACAAACTTTACAATAAGAGGAGAAAGCTATTACATGATAGAACAAAATCCATAAAAGGGAAGTCACCCCTGATCGTTATTAGTAAAAAAATACGAGCACTCATAAAATCAACTAAGGCCAATTTTGAGAGAAAAATTGCCATGGATTCAAAGGACAATCATAAGGCCTTTTTCAGCTATGTTAGGAACCTGGGTGGAAAATCCCAGATATGCTCAGAATTAGTCCAAAATTATACAAAAATCACTGAACCCACAGACATTGCCAACATACTGGCAGACAGGTTCAGTGCAAACTCCCCTCTCCCTAAAGGAGAGATAACTATCCCAGCGGAGTGTAGCCTCCCAGACATCTCAAATGTGCAGGTGAAAGCTGCTCTCTCTAAATCTAAAAACACAGCATCAATGGGACTGGATGGTGTCCCTGGCTGTGTGCTACATGAGCTAAATGAGGAATTAAACCCGCACATAAGGCAGCTGTTTAATCTCAGCCTTACCACAGGATACGTGCCCAAGGAGTGGCATACGGCAACTGTGGTCCCACTCCACAAAAGCGGTGCCTCTACGGACCCTGGTAATTACCACCCCATAAGCTTAACAAGTCTAGTCTGCAAAGCTATGGAGAGGATCATAATGGAGCTCATAAACAAAGATATAGGGGACTTGCAGACATTGGACCCGACCCAGTTTGGCTTCGTCAAAGGCAGATCATGCCTTTTGAACTTGGTCGACTTCTTCGAAACAGTCACCAAGGCCATTGATGAGGGAAAGGCAGTCCATACAGCCTACCTTGACCTTGCAAAGGCTTTCAACACAATGCCCCACTCGGTAGTGTAGAAAAACTTACCAGCTTAAATATAAACCCATACGTCACAAGATGGGTTGCAAACTGGCTTAAGGACAGAACCCACAGGGTTAGAGTTGCTGGCGCTATGTCAGACTCCAAGCTGGTCACAAGTGGTGTCCCACAGGGCTCGGTCCTTGGCCCCCTATTGTTCGGCATCTACTTCTCAGAAGTACAGGCCAACATGGGAGGACTTTGGCTGACAAAGTTTGCAGACGACTGCAAACTGGGCGCCATAGTGGAAAGTGCATCGGACACGGATGTCCTTCAGAAGGGACTCACGAAAACAGATAGCTGGTGCCAGAGCCATGGCCTGAAGTTAAACGCCAAAAAATGTATAGTCATACCCTTCAGGAAAAACAAGGTAACCTCAAGCTACCATATAGGCGGCAATCCACTAAGCACAGAAGAGGTTATCAGGGACCTGGGGACCCAGGTTGACAGTGGCCTTTCTTTTGACACTCACATTGCTAAAGTGGTTAGAAAGACCTTCTACATTGCCCACCTGATCATGAAGGGATTCACATCCAGATCTAGTGAGGTCATTGTTCCCTGTACTCTTCACTTATCAGACCAATGATCGAGTACAATGCCCCATTCGGGATGTATCTCACCTGACATCTGCAGCAGTTGGAGAGACCCCAAAAGTTCCTCACCAAAAGGATAGGACTCCAAAATCTGTCATATGCTGCCAGATTGAAGAAACTCCAGCTCTATTCAGTCGCATACCATCTGCTCAGAGGTGACATGTGCCTGACATACAAGGCCATGTCCAACCCGGAATTAATGGACATGCTCCACCTCAAAAATCCAAATCCACCAAAACCACTAGAGCAAGTGACTTAAACCTTAGCACGAATATAACTAGGACGTGCTGGAGGGATAGATTTATCACTCAGAGACTCCCTATGCTGTGGAATAAAATCCCGGTCCATGTGAGGCAGAGCACCTCGCTGGCTCTGTTCAAGAGAAATCTTGACCTGTGGATGGGAGATCGTAGGTTGGAATCATCTCTGTGTCACTGCTGGACAGAGGCACAACAAACTAATGGGCACAGTATTTTTTCATATAAGGGGGCTAGGCTTATAAATGCCTTAGGGCAGATAGCCTAGTATAAACATATGAACCTATGAACCTATGAACACCGTGATCTGTATCCCATATTCTTCAGTTTTGTAATTTTTTTCCTCTGAACCTTCTCAGGTATCCTCTTGTATAGGTACAGAAGGAATTATCATAGTCCAGGAAAGATCTGGTATAAGTTTTGAATACAAGCAGTAATATAGCAATAACCCATGCCTGGGTGTGGGTAATGCTGGATTTACCCACGGTTGGCATGGTTTGGTCACCAAACAAAGCCAACCGTGTAATCCAGCATTACCCACACCCAGAAGTGGTTATTGCTATTATACAATGACATTATTTAAGAAAAGAAATAATTACTTTTCTTAAATAATGGCATTGTATAATTCCTCTTTACTGCCCTTCCGCAGCTGTCTGGTATTCTGCGGCAGTTCTGATGTACTGCGCATGCCTACGCAGTACATCAGAGCAAAACAAAGATTGTTTCACATAGCAATGGTTTTTTAACGAATGCGACGTTTTAAAATAAGCAACGGAGATCTCCGTTTATTGTAGCTGTCTCGCTATGTTAAACCTATTTAACATAAACAGTAGTATGGAGATCTTGCGATCTCCGTTGCTTTTTTAAACTATCTCGCTATGTTAAATGGGTTTAACATAGTGAGACAGCTTTAAAATAAGGAACGGATATCTCCGTTGCTTATTTTAAAGTTGTCTCGCTATGTTAAACCCATTTAATATTTTTAAAAAAGCAACGGAGATCGCAAGAATGTTAAGGAGTTTAACATAGACAGCTTTAAAAAAAGTAACGGAGATCTCCATTGCTTTTTTTAAACCTGTGCCGCTATGTTAAACTCTTTTAACATAGCAAGACAGTGTTTTATACTAACTGAAAAAGTCCGGGTGGCCGGACCTTTTTCCGTTAGTATATTGAGGGATTTATAACGGGCATGCTGGTTGGGCTGGCCAATCAGCGTGCACATTTTAGGGGCGGAATTGTATAATACACTTTCATCCCTTGTTGATAGTTTTCTTAAGAAATAGCCCATATGTTCAGTAGTTCTGGCTACTATGAGCTCAGAATGAGAATTAAAATAAAAAATTGAAGTAATTAACATTCCTAAATCTTTATATTCCATTGACTTCTACCAGTTGAGAAACCATCAAGTAAACTGGTTGTTAATTATTTTATTTGAAAAATACATAACTTTGCACTTGTGTATAACAAATGATAATCCTATGTCCATTGCCAGTTCATTAAGTTTAGATAGTCATTTAGCTCATCTACATCTACATCAGAAGATTTTTTAAATCCAGTTTTCAATCATCGTTATACTTTCGTGCCCAGTATTTTTTGTTCTTAGGAAATGTTGATAATGCCAGATTGACCAAGGCAGGCCCTAACGCAGATCCCTGGGGAATGCCAGCCCTTATATCTAGCTAATTAGAACGACCGTTCTGAATCTTATCACTCTGTTTTCTACCGAGCAACCAATTTCAATCCACCTTGTAATGTAACTGCTTACTTTATAATCATTTAAACACTTCATAAAAACCACATGTGGTAGCCTATCAAAAGCCTTGGATAAGTTAAAAAAAATGCAGCAGGAGACCAACCCAGATCAAGAGCTTGAATGAATAATTAAATATATTTAGTTTCCTTGCAAATTGGTATTACATTCCTTAATCTGTTGCGGTTTCTGAGAAGGTGTATTATAGGTTCATAGGTTCATAGGTTTATACTAGGCTATCTGCCCTAAGGCATTTATAAGCCTAGCCCAAAGTTTTGTGGCTTACGCCACCCCTTATATGAAAAAATAATAATAATGGCAGATTTCATCTTGTACCTTAAATTTCATGAGTATAGTTCAGGTGTGGGATTCAATAAAACACAGAAACTCAGTATAGCCAAGTGTGAGATGTTTAACTTATGCTTAACCATGTCTTACACTTTGTAAGGAGCCAAACTAAAGGGTGAAAAGATTGCACAGGGACACCGTTCAATAAAAACTGCAAGAAAGACCCAATGAAGCTAGAGTCATCACTGTGTAATACATTAAACCTTCTGTTGTGGAAGCCTAGCCTATAAGATATATGAAAATGTCCCTTAAGGACATGAGTGTTTCAGCTGCATGGCTTCTGAATGCCTATGCCTTCTTATTGGGTCCCATTTGCAGACTTCATGAATAATTAATTAACTGATACAGTGCATTGCATTAAACCACTTTGTAAATTAGTATAGCCATGTCTCACTGAGAGAATCATCATTCCTAATGGCTGGTTGCACTGCAGGCTGGGCATAGTTACCAGCCTAGCTTGAAATATGATCATATCTGTTTCAGTATAAAGATGAAAACAAATAATGGACCTTAACAGCTCCATCTCACAAAGACCAGCGGTGGTGATGCTGCGGTAACGTTGTCACCTCACAGTAAGATGCTGTCCGGTTTGATTCTCAGCTAGAGCATCTTCTGTGTGGAGACATGTGTGAATGGGCGTACCTTTGTTGAAGGTTGTGCGTCAAGCCTGGCAAGCTGGTATGTAAAAATCAACTGCCAATCATTAGCAGACCGGAGTTCCACTGTGGTGACCCCTAACTGGGTAAAGCCAGAAGACACAAACAAAACAGCTCCATCTCACAATGGCAACATAAACTGTTTCCTGTCCATGCACCTCATGCATGTAAGTGGGAAGTCTGACCTGCAATCCTAGAAAATATTGATGATGCCAAGCTGCAGGTAGGACTGTTGAGGGTGCTTAGTGTTTAGAATGTGTGTAAAGTTAAAAGCTGCTTATACTTAGTGCCAACATGTTTACAAACAGGGATTCTAGATGTCTCTATTTTAGCAAGACTGCCCCGAGATCAGCAGCCCGATCCCAATTCCTGCACTGCCTGTTAAAATCCCTGCAAAACAGCCTCTGCTTTGTGATTTTTCATTGACTCATATACCAGCACATGGGTCAATCATAAATCACAAAGGAGAGCCACTTCAGTTCAATGTGGAACAGTGGGCTGTTCCGCATTGAACAGAAGAGGCTACGCTGTGCGACTTTTGATTGGATCATATACCGGCATATGGACCAATCAAAAATCACAGAGCGAAGCCACTTCTGTTAAATGTGAAACAGTCAGCTGTTCCGCATTGAAGAGAAAAGGCTCTGTGTGTGATTTTTTGATTAGCTCGTTTACCGGCATACAAGCCAATCAAAAATCGCAAAGCGTTTTTTTTTTTGGTCTTCACTTAGCGTGAAGGACCTTTTTTTTGGTCCCTTGGTCCTACCTTTAGACATCTGGCAACCCTGTTTACAAATCACTTTCATTCATTTCTAGATACATTTAACAACAAGTATTCCTGTGACTAACCACATCTTTTTCAGATTCCAATCTATAGTGCTTTCAGCAGCACTACTGGGAATTCCTGGTTTGTACAACGTTCTACAATAAAACTGTCAAGGAAAAGTAAAAATAAGTAAACTGTCTGGTCATTTTAAGCAGCAGGAACAAGAAAACCAAAATCATATCTTGCCACAGAAAACACAATTGCCAAAATCCCTCCTGGCTGGAAACTGCTAAAAGTCACAAAGCCCAACTGCTGTAATGACAACTCAAAAAGCAGGAGGTGCTGTTTGGGAGGAGTTGCATATCCTGAGACCAGTTTCTCTGCCCTAACATATAGGTGTAGTCTGTAAATATAATGTAAAATCAAAGTGCAGAGGTTGGCGCAGTGGTGCAGTGGTAGCATTGTCATCTCACAGCAAAAGGTTCTCCAGTTCAATTCTCGGCTGTGCAGCCTTCTGTGTGGAATCTGCATGTCCTCCCTGCATTCGTGAGGGTTTTCTCCAGGTACTCCGGTTTCCTCCCACGTTACAAAGACAAAATTCTGGAGCATACCTCTGCTGAAAATTGGCTGTTCCAAGTCAGAATTTCCTGATAAATAAATATAATAAACATATCTCTGTGCTGAAATTAAAGAAGACAGATGCCTTGGAATATACGACAGGAAACTGAGAGTGAGATCAGATATCTAATTTGGTGCTATAACAGAAAAATAATATGACAGGAAGTACATAACTGACAGCTCCACAGAGTTAGGCAACCAGCCACTACTCTGCTGTATTTATTCATCTGTGCAATCTAATGAATCTGTTGCATTCTGCCTACCATAAGTACAATGTTCTACTGTATTTCGCACTTTCAAGCCGTATTGTTGCTATATTGCTGATTTTTTAAAACTGTTCTTGGTGATTTGTTGCACTTTTATCTGCTGTAGCATAGACTAGATTCAGACCTGCTGAACCTGGTTCTGTTTGTTACATTGAGCACTAAACCAGGCTATCTTTTTTTGGGGAAGTCCCCTCTTCACCCTTGTGGCAGGAAAGTGAAGTTAGGACTGATCTGATTGAAGGTTGCTGGCACAGGGGTCAGTTTTGAGTTTTTTATTGGTTAAATTGTTTAATTCAGTTTCTTCACTGTTTTAACACAGCTCCACAGAGTTAGATGACTGACCACTGCTCTGCTGTATTCATGTGTGCAATCGAAGGAATCTGTTGCATTCTGATGACCATAACCACAATTTTATACTGTATTTTGCACTTTCAAACATTATTTTAGCTTGATTGCTGATTTTGTAAAACTGATCTTGCTGATTTATTGCACTTTATGTCTGCTGTAGCATAGATTAGATTCATGCCTGCTGAATCTAGCTCTGTTTATTAAATTGAGCACTAAACCAGGCTACCTTTTGTTGGAGAGGGCCCCCGCGGAACCTTTGTGGCAGGAATGTGTAGTTAGGACTCCACTGATTGAAGGTTGCTGGCACAAGGATCAGTTTTGAGCTTTTGTATTGGTTAAATTGTTTAATTCAGTTTGCTCACTGTTGCTACCTAAGCCCCACATGTGCACGTTTGTGTTTGTTTCAACACAGTTAGACAACTAGCCACTGCTGTGCTGTATACATCTGTTTACACGTAGTGCACCTCTGTGCACTATTGCACACTACTGCAGAGTGGGGATAACCATTGGTGGTTTTAGGTGTAAAAACTTCAGTAGATACATTTTCCCATAGTAGCTACCCATGATCCAGCTGATAAGTCCTTAAATTGCACTTAGCTGCTCAGACAGCACCACAGCTATGCTTTTGCCCCTTAAACAGTCCCCAAACCACCAAATCTGAAATAGTCATACCAGTAAGAGAACCACCACTAGTATAGACCCTTTATAGAGTAACCCATTAGTATAGACCCTGTTTACAGCACTCAGTTATACCACACGCCTCCATTTTCTCTCCCCACTGTGAAAACAGGATTTAACCTAGCATTATGGATGGTCTCCTCTAACCCAGGGTATGGAGTTTGAGTCCTTCCAACTCCATTTGCTCACAGTGTGACTATGAGCAAGTCAGTTATCCAAACAGTGCAGCCACTGGCTTACCTGATCAACAGATGTTAAAAAACAATCATGCCTTCTCTGCCATTCCTACCTACCATAAGACGTGATGTCATAGTTATTGCATACAAATTCTGTATAGACACTAACTGTTGCATCCTCCCTCTGAGATATGAGACAGTTGGCAAATTCCAATTCCTATTCCTTCCTGCCTTATCATGTCAATGACATGCCTCTGACATTGCTGTATTATGCAATTACAGCTACTAAACTGCTGTCAATCATGCCTCTCACATATAGTCCTATAGAGGCTGGTGCCACACCCCCTCTCCCAGAAAGGTAATGCCCTTGGGTGATCTGTCTCTCATATGTGGCCATATAGAGGCTGGTAGCACACCCCCACTTCCCGAAAAGTAATGCCCATAAGTGATGAGTGCCTGTAACAAGAAGTCTCTGCCTTTATGAAGTTGTCCAGCCTCTGCCTTCCTCCCCTATAAAGGACATGATGACACCTTTGAAAATAAGAGGCATAGCTGTAGGCTGGTGACTGTTGTGAACAGCAGATTAACAGAGAGAGACACATAGGTATGCAAACAGAGTCAGGCAAATGCAGAATGGACCAGTGATAGAAACTCAGGATATGCTATGCATACAATATGGATGGAGGAGTTCTCCACTGATATGTCGGACCAGTTTTAGGGCAGAAATGTGAACATACATTGCTGGGGTAGCTGCCATGAGATACACAAATATAAGTGAAGGGTGGTATTCACAGAAAAAATGGGTTGCGGTGCACCTACGGTCCTGCAGGTGACAATGTTTTTTTGGGTTACGGGCCCATGGATGTAGCTGTGGAGACCAACTTCAGCTTTCTCACAGAATACACACATGAGCACACGTACACACATGTGCACACACACACACACATGCACACACAGACACACACATGCACACAAGTACACACATGCACACACATGCACACACAGACACACACACACACACATATGCGCACACACACATACACAAACACACACACGCACATACACACACACATACACACATACATACACACGTGCGCATACAAACACACGTGTGCACACATGTGTGCACACACATGCACACACACTTGCACACACACAAGCACACAAGCACACACGCACACACATGCACGCACACACACACATGCACACACACATGCACATACACACACACAGACACATACGTACACACACGTACACATGCTCACACACACACACACACACACACACACACACACACACACACACACACACACACACACACACACACACACACACACACACACACACACACACACACTCTGTGTAAGATGAACAGGATAGTATAGGTATAGGCAGCCTGGAATTTATGATTCCCTTTCTCACCCATACAGTAATATATACCATTATATATGTTACTTGTGGTGGATATCTATCGGAACAAGATGCAGATAAACACAATCCAGGCTAGTGGTGTTATCCATATTCTGTTCCAAGGTGAAGGCTCACATGTGACAACCTGGAAAAATAAATCTTAACATAGTATTGCAGAAAGATGTGGACATACTCAGGGCTGTCGTTCTTTTTTTTTTTTAAAGCCACTCCTCAGTTACCAGAAACTTGCTTCCTAATCCTCAGTTAATTTCACTACTGCTGCATTTTTGGTGCATGGTTTGGCTTTAAAACTTGTGCTGTGACCACTAAAGCTGCAAATATAAACCTTGTAATGTATATATGTAAATAGACCCAGGTTTAACATGTATAATCACTATAGTTAGATGAAGTGAAACAATGATATAAAACACAGGTATGTTCTACCTCATGCTTCTGATGTACCATGCCCATGGGCTTGTGCAGACTGCCAACAAATGTGTGCCCCTTGTGCTTCAGAGTGACACTAGACTGTATTGCTTGTGACTTCAAATTCACATTTCCAGAGTGAATCACCGTCTGCCATCTTGTTTTCTGAGGACATCTGTGGTGATGGCTACAATGCTGATACCCACACTACGCAGCTGTCTTGTGTGAAAAGTTCAACAACATCATGAACATTTGCTGGGACCCTTTAGAATGCTGGATGCCAAGTAGGACCTTGCTGAGGCTTTCCATGAGGCCACTGGCATCTCTGGACTGTTGAACAATGCAGGCACCAGTATAATGATCTGTGACACTTCAGTCCTGAAGGTCATTGGCAGTGGGAAGCAGAAGTCAGGCAGCGATGCTCCATAGGTTATTTGGAATTAGCATTGTTTTGCAAACTGCAATTTTAAAATGTGTTTCGTTGTCATCTATACCTCTCAACTCTCCTTAATTTTGCAGATTTTCCCTCATATTTCTGTACTGTACCTTGTAAACAATCAGACTACAATGTCAGACATTAGAGTTTCGTAATTCTTTCTGTTCAGAAGATACATGTTGATGCAAATTCCGTTGTTCTACTAACTTATTAAAGGAATTGCAGTAATATTTAAACATAGTCCTTTATTTTGAGCCTTTGCCCACTATTATTTTTGGCTTTGTCCCTCATTTTTGAGAAAATAATTTGATATTCAGAGTAGTGTTCTTATCAAAAGCTGTTTCCTCTGACAGATACCGGGACATCACTAGTGGGCAACTGTTTGAATCTGTAGAAGTGCTATGGTGGTCAGATATTCTTATGGCTCTGAGGCATAGCATGGGTTAAGCACATAGCTTTTTAGTTGTAATGCTGTGGGGGCCATTGCTTATGTCTGTATGCATTCATTTTACATAGATAGACAGACAGACAGATAGAGATAGATAGATAGATAGATAGATAGATAGATAGATAGATAGATAGATAGATAGATAGATAGATAGATAGATATCCCACCCTAACAAAACTGAACTTCTTCTTATAAATGTTATTCTGCACACAAACTTCTGATTTTCTTTTGACTTAACAAGACCTTAGATTCCTCCCAAGAGAAGTATCATACATTTTCCCCAGCTAATCATTGTGTTCTGATTGTGTTCTCAAGCAGTGCTGTTCCTGCATAACTATGACTCCATTATTTGTCACCATACATCACTTCAGCCCATGGAGTTCAATAACATCCAATATCTACCCGCAACAGTATCTACTTATACCTAAATTCCAGAATCTTTAAGTGTTAGTAAAGTGCCATTGGTATGTAGCCATGGCAACCCTGCAGATAAAGCTGCATTAGAAGGGACTTCAGATGGATGCTGCAGTAATAAAATGAACCAGAAATAGGGGGTATTATACACACACTGCCTAGTTTGTGACAGGGGTACTCATTTAAAAAGGCAGGTGATTACTAAGAAATGGACCTTATAGCAGAGAGATTAGCAAAGCTGTAGGTCAAAATTCATTTGGTACACAGGAGTGAGAGACATAAAGATCTATTCAATACATAATGGCTTTGTAAAGGTCAAAACTGAACATTTACCAGCAGGTAGTTTTACATGTGTGAAATCTAAGGACAAATTTTAAACATTATACTAACGTAAACTGAATTACATCTTTAACCATCCTGAATCTGAAATGTCAGCTGTGTTTCCTGGCTATTTTCTGACTGTAGTAATTCTTTTCAGTGAAACGGCAATGTGAAAGCGCAAGATGTTTTAATGGTAAGAAAATAAAGTGTGAATTTAAAAATGAGACCATAAAGAGAAGAAATTTAAATGATGGTTTAAACAAATGTGTTAGATGACAGATGGGGATATGTTTTAGTTTTCAGGCCCTTGATGGGGTGCAAAATATCTGAAAAATGGGGAACACAGAGACGTATCTTCTCAATGCCACATTCCATTTTTGTTGGCTATGTTAACTAGAAGCATGCTTGACTTTGCTGCTAACAAGTCATCTATTAAACTAGCACTGGCTAACATCAGATAAACTAGTTTTGAATGTTTTAGACGTGCACAAAGCCTTTTATTATCGTTTTATGCTGACTGACAGGCCAGTATAATTACTGGGTATGGTATGTTGAATCTTCAGACTTTTTCTATGTTTACCAGTAGACTGTATTATTCAATTATGCTTTATATTTGAGCATAATGGGATGATTTGTTTTATACGAATTACTTTTTTGAGATGCATTATTCATTTTTTATTGTATTCATTGTAAAGTACAGGGTGATTTCTGACTACATATTCTCTTTCAGTTTTTGTGGTAGGAATTCAGTTCTTTTATCTGTGCAAATGACTTGAGTTAAACTGCACTGTGGTGGTCATATGTGAAGTGGTCTTACACTCTTCTCCCTAATAATATACCCCTTTGTTAGGAAGATGCCTAGAGCTGACAATCTGAGACAAATTGTGAACGGACCTCAAAAACTGCTGCATATTTCTGGTCATTTCAAACAGTTCTATTCAGTTCGCAGCAGTTTTTGTATCACATAAATCTAGTGTTGATTTTACAGCTTATTTTTTCTCCTTCTTTATTGCATCATCTGTCATGTTTTTTTTAGCAGTACTGTACACTTAGATTTGTTTTATTATCCATGATCTTTCCTGAGACATTTCTGATAAAAGAGGTTAGATGACTTAATGGATTTAAAAAGTAACAAACAAAACAAAACAAAAAAAAAACAGTAAACAAATGAGCTGCAGAAAGTCGTCATTCTGTGCTGCTGTGTTTGAGCACATAATTTCCTTTGCATGCATTGTAACTGTGAGCAAGTCCATTAACTGGGCCTGTGCTCCTTGGTTAATCCTGGTTACATGTCCAATGGCTCTTTGTTTTTTGTAGCAGATCAGTATTTAGATTCGGTTCCAGCTTTGACAGTCAAAATACCATTTTCCCACTTTGGAATTTGATGTCTATCATGATCATCCATAACACCTTTATTGTGGTCATCAATAAGACCTTTATTGTGGTCATCCATAAGACCTTTATTGTATCAGTCCTTTCTATTGCTTCTTGATTATCAGGGTAAAGTCTCTGCTGTATAACATTATGTCCCCCTGTCATGTTATTAACCTTTGTGTTTTTCTGAAAGAGACAGATTCTAAGGATAGCCACATATTCAGTCCAATCAAGCACTAACCTGCCTTTGGCTATGGTCGTCCTGTTGGTCTCTACAGGTGTAATAATGGCCTCCACCACTGATCATCTGAAAAGAGGATGATTGCCATTGGATAACCTCGTCCAAAGATCTCTTTTCATGCTTGGCTCAGTTCAGCTCTACACCACTGTATCTAATAAAATACACTCCGTATTGTTTCTAATGTGTTGTTGCTGATATAAGTACTTCTGCATGCTCTCTCTCTTCACATTCCAGTTGCCTGTCCTCTGATTATTAATAAGGCCGGCCATCATTCTGTCATTAAGATTTCTCCTCTCTAGTTATTTTATGTATTCACTCAGTATTGACACCTACACCTCTCAGCTTTCACTGATTTTACACTTTATCCTTGATTTTGTCTCATATTTTTACTGTCCCTCATAAAAAAATGTGATTTTCTGGTAAATCACTGTGGATTATAGTCAGCCAATAATGCCAGACATTAAAGTTTCATGCTTTGCATTTTTCAAAAATGTATGTTAATACAAAACTCATTGTGCTGTTAACTTTCTGAGTGAGTTAGAGTAATATTTAGAAACCATCCTTGAGTTTGGTCCTTTATCCCCCCACCACTATTTTTGACTTTTTCCAGAGTTATTGATCAGAAGAGACAAAAGCTATGCAAAAGCCCTTTCTCCCTACTGACTGGTCTGTGTCCATTATGTCCAAGTTTATCCACTACCAATACTTGCTCAGAATAAACAAAAGTCGATTTTCAATTGGATACTTTGAGGTACATGTTTTAAAAATTTCAACTTTAACCCTTCATTCCCATTTTTTCCCTGCAATGGGAATATAAGGGTAGGCTTCTTAAGTTTCTGAAAGATAAATAGTCTATCATGTACTTATGAACCTGTTGTTTCATCTAAGCCCATGATAAACTATTGTGGAATTGCCATGGACAAACTCTATATTCCCTCCATGTTCAGGAATTATTTTCCCACTTTTAACACTGATGAGTAAACTACATCTATTCACATTACTGGTTTCCATGTTCTACCATAATATTTTACTTGGCTAACAACTCTGAAATTGCTATAACTTTTTTCCAGCATAAATAGTTCAGCTGCAGCGCTATTCCCTCTGGCCTCAGCAAATGTAACCCCGTTTCTGCCTTACATTCTCTCACTACTTCTTTTAGTGGCTTCCTTTTTAGTTTCACTGGTTTATTTGACCCTCACTTCATGAATGTCAGCCTTGCCCTATCATTTCTTCTTCTTTTACTTCTGTGACTCTCAAATAAGTTAGCCAGGTTTAATAAACATGATCTAACTTTTACAAAAGTAAATTAGGTAAGATCTTGGGATTTTAGGTTCCCTGCACCAGTTTATTAGATGCAATCACTTTCAAATGATGTTGGTGAGTTTAGTAGGTTTGTAGTTGCTAGGGCCTGTCTTGGGACGTCCCTTGTGGAGAGAATCTTCTACATCTGCTCTCCAGACTTCTGATACTTTTTTACCCGAGAGGATTTGGATGAATTGTTTGAGGAGAAGAAGGTTTGATAAGTGGTGTTTCATATTAATCAGTCACAGTCTGGTATGTTATCTAGACACACAGAACTGGTGCTGTTAGTCTCCATGCAGAGGTCATTACATGGGAGATAAGGACTAAATACATTGTAATGGGAAGTTTGTTGGCAATAGAAAGGAGAAGTTGAAGCTGAATTTATCTGCAAGGATAGTAGTTATATCCTCAGAGTTTGAGTGAGTGATGCTATTAGAGATACACTTGTAATGTGTATTATTCTTGAATTTCTTTACATAATTAATACACTTCTTGTAGTTATCCTTTCTCGACATTGTTATTTTTAGCTCATAATTAGCTCTGTAGAATTTGATATTACTCCTAAATTCTTTTGAGGTTTATATTCACACAAGGAGGTTTAATAAGTTTTTGTTCTATTATTTGAGGATATGAGTTTTTCCTGATATTGTGCACCATGTTTATAGTTGAGTTCCACCAGGAAGGATTGTTTCTAGACTTGGCATTACACGTGTGTCAAACAGAAGCAAGCATTTTTGTATAGGATTTGAACTTTCCGTATATGCAGCAATATTTGCGATAGGGATGTTGAGGAGTGCTGAACCGTTAAACCATCTCAATTCATCAATGAGCATAAGAAAGTCTGCCTAAGAGATGTCTCTAACGAGGTCTGGGTTGGCTGTTGGCTAGTACTGTGATGTGTATGAAGAATAAAACAAAGCAATTACCTGATTGACCAGCAAGAGTATGATAGCAGGCAGGAAGCAGACAGGCGTGTGCTGCTAGGGGCAAGATTGAGTATGTCAGTACCTACAGTGTCACTGCTACTTTATATTCATTAGCCTCCAGCATAAGCTCTGGCACCTTCTTTGAGAGTGCGATGGCATGTCCCAAGAACCAGTGTCCATTGTCAGAGTCCAGTGTGTTTTACTCTATTCTCCTCCTACCTGCAATTTGGCTGGCTTTGCTGCTGAGCCCCATCATTTGCAGCTGAACCCCATCCTTTGCAGCTGACCTCCATCATTTGTAGCTGAGCCCCATCCTTTGCAGCTGACCCCCATCATCTGCAGCTGACTCCCATCTTTCGCCTGCAGATAATGAGACTACATAGCAGGTCTGAGCAGCTTTTTTGGCTCAGCATAACCAGTCTGTGTGGTAGCCTGACCATGAAGCCTGTCTCCAAGGATGGGTCACATGGGTCCTGTTCTTGGAAAGATTCTCTGGTTCTTTCATTTAACTGGTTATCTGGCCACTGTTCTCAGGCTGCTTTTTAAAAGGGTGACCATATCAGAAACATACGATTTTTGAAAACAGAAATGAAAGGATTACAAAGGCAAACTAGCCCCTCCACTGCAAGGTCACAAACTCAGAAGTGGTTTGTAAAATCCAGTTGTACAGGAATCTAAAAAGTTTGTATTTGACTAATTTGGCAGTGTATGTGCTATATTGTATAATGATAAAGTATGCTTAAGTATAACCATTTGTTAACTAGATTACCCCCTGAACCAAAGGTGCATTTGTAGGAGAGGCAAGTTCCCTATTACAGACCTGGGGAATGTTTCTTTATTTTAATTACAACAGCTATCCTAACTAAATAAAGTGTCTTTGGGATATGCCAAGAACCTGGAATATCCAAAAATAATCTGTGCAGACAAAGACAGAACATGGACATTCTAGTGGGCTAGTTTGTCTTAGAATCAGACAGTGTACAAGTCATCTGGGACTTGTGACCATTTACAGTTTGCTAGCTCCCACCTTAGATCTTACTTTCTTTTTCAAGGAGTGATAGTCATACTTGGGATGAATTTATAAATGGACATTCAGTTGTCTAATTCTTTCTTTAAAGGAAGATACTGTGTCACAATGCTTGATCTGGAAAGCAAGTTTAGTTCAGAGAATTGTTAGTCACTGTGTGATAAATCTGCCTGTCCACTGTGATTTGCTTATTTGCTGAAGCAGGTTCAGATATTTGTTTTAGTGCTCGCAGAAGTGCTTGATTATTAGATAAGTAAGATATTTTGGACTGCCTAATCTCTAATGACCCAGACAGAAGGCTGAGTTCTCCCCTAAGGAGATTGAAAGATGCTGACTACACGGCCAAGGCCTCCAGCTTCTCTTGCTAGATCAGGTCCTGAGTCCCATGATCTTTGGCCACTCTATAAGGCTTGTTTAGGCTGACCCTAGCCAGTCTCCCTGAGTCACCTGACCATCAACTACTAGCCAGATTTACCCTGTTCTACTGACTGCCATTTAGCTGAATTCCATGTAATACCATCTTTTGTGCCAAATTGTGCTTGTATTGGTCATTGTGTACATAAAGCATGGAGATTATGTAACAGTATAGGGAAGGAATTATCCCAGTACCTGCACTGTTTTATGACCTTGGACATAGCATAGTTAAAATTCCAGAGATGTGAGGGCTAAAGAGGGCTTTAGGGATATATTGTTATACCAGACAACAGAGAGTGTTTCAGTGCGATGATATAACAATGCAGATAGGGAGATACCCCTTATCTTCACTTTTATATGAATGTAGAGACAGTGCAATTAGAGATGTAGGAATATAGGGGTGCAAACACTGTTTATGGTTTTATTTGTGTACTTTTTCATGTGAAGGAACATGGATATCTGTGATGTGTTGTAATCTGATGAAAAGTCTTTCAGTGATCTGCTATATATTCTTGAAGGCAATACTTGAAATCTGGAGACTGGAGCTAAGAGGCAGCAGTCCTATAACCACTGTGTCACCTTGTTGTCCAAAATTTAATAACAGCAAAAAATATTAATATCCTTCTTTGGGATTAGAGTTGAACACACCACAATGTCCTTCCTAGTATACCATATAAAACATAAATGTAGTGAAATTTCCGGTTACTCTTGCCAAGTGCTATATTAAGATGTATTATGGGTTTGCATGTGCGCTTGTGCCGTGTTGATTCATGATGACCTTTTCACATTGGTCATCCTTGTAACTTTGCTTTAGTTGCACTCACTCGATAAACAAAAATAAACAACCTGCTGCTTGAAAATGTATTTAACATTGTTTACTTCTTATGTTTCTAGCAAAGCATGAAGATGACCTAATTTAAGGTAAGCTGCTTTGTTTTGTCTTATTATGTTGTGTCATATAACATGAGATCATTTGTGTTAACCTTTGCATTCACTCATTAGAAATTACCCTGTTATCATTAGCATATTTTCTAAAGGCATAATAGTTGTACTTTTCAAAATGCTCATCATCTTGTCAAAACATTTATAGAATTATGATGTTTGTCCACCTGCCATTAACTATGTCAGACTGGTTTCACGTGCCAAGGGTCACCTGCATTTTTGCCATTGTGACCACTATGTTAACAAAACTTTATTGGCAAAATTCCCCTGTAACTGCAAAGTGGAGTTCTTGGAAAAGATAGCACTGGAAGGCATCATTGAGAACAGATAAGTCCCTAACAGCTCATGTGTCCACCCATTGTTACATACATTTATCATAGTTAAAACACAGCGTGTATTTTATGCCTTTCCACTGGTCAAAGCCAGTTTGGCCTTATATCTCCCAGTTGAATTATTCTACTATTTTTAACTTAGCTTTCCCCAGAGAAGAAATTATGTACCTTCACTGTTTGTGAAACCAAATTTCCTTTCCTTTTCTCTTTATTTATTGCCAGTCTGCTTTTTTTTTTTTTTTTGCCATTACAGCAGTAGCTATATTACTGAATTCCCATCTAACAAAGAATTCCAGCCTGACATATTAAATCAATAGCAGCTGAAATCTCATACAGGTATGAATGCAGACATAATGAAATATTGTATGCACTGGTGCTGGGAAACCTATGTCAGGTAATACAACCCTAGCAAGACAAATAAACCAAAAAAGCACTCTGGAGCTACAAAACCACTCAGAGCTTTTAATATGGTTTAGCACTTTCACCTCACACAATAAGATAAAGCAATCCCTGTTTAAATAATTCTGATGGTGTCTGATAAACTAAATGAAACACAGTATTTTAAAACAGGCCTAACTGAGACGCATTAAATAATTGTAATCACAGTATCTGTACCTTTAATATATCTACGAATATCAACAGTTATTATCTTTGTTCTCTTTGCTTAAAGTCTTATTTCAGTTTCATAATACAGTTTATTATTACTCCAGGTCAGTCTCATTTTCTCTTTTGTCATAGGTTACTACTAGGCTAATTGCCCTTGTGAGCTATTGTAAGCTTAACCAATTATCCCTTGTGAGACTCAAACCCTGCACCTTGTGTTTGTAAGGCAAACACCTTAACCATTAGTCCACCCTCCCAACTCCCCCTTGTTTTGTGACTAGATGTACATTTTATACTCGGATTATATATTATCTTCAGAAAGCTTTGGTTTGCATTTGCCAACACTAAAACTCATAGTGGTGTATTTTATTACGCACTGTTGATGGTAAACCTTTAAATAACATTGACTAGATTTTTGTCACACAAAAAGAACAGTATGCTGTTATAAATGCACAGATGGACTCCTAAAAAGAGTCAAGAAATATTAAAAAAAATAAAAAAACGGAATTATGTTTCTTCAGTTAAAATCCAAACGTTTTCCAGAGAATTATCACCTGAAACTGCTAGGCCTTTAAACCACTGGAATCCAGAAACAGTAGTAAAGTTAAATAGCCTATAGTCAATTAAGTACATAATTGATGGGCCAGTGAAAGAGAAGGTACAAAAATCATGCTTAAAATGTCCTAGCAAATAAATACAAATAAAATATTCAAATAGTGTATTAATGTTCATAGCAACATGATCTATGATGGGCAGTGGCAGTAGTACACCAGGTCATACATCTACCTTTTATGCAGAAGGTTGTGGGTTCTTTTCCCATATCAGATAGAAGAACTACTAACACTACAGTACAGCATAACAGGGGTGCTGCACTCCTCACTGTGTTGGCCTTTGGATGAGACATTAAACTTAGGTCCTATCTTCTTGCTTTGGTGGTAACTCAGGTGGATGTAAAAGATATCATGGCACCTATCACAAAAATAGGGGAAGTTTTCTGAAGCCCTGGTCTGGTCAAATTTCCCCTAGTAATGTAAATATCATCACATAGGTCCCCTGAAAATAGGCCACTAGCCTAGTGGGTCTAACCTAGCCAAGAACAATAAATAAAACTAAACATAAAAATGAAAACTGACTTATTTTCCTAAACAGAAAAGCTGCATTTAAAATTAAATGTTTAGATGTAATTGCATAGTGTTTCTAATCCATGTAAATGACCATTAGACTGATGTTCATAGGTTCATAGGTTCATACTAAGCTATCTGCCCTAGGGCATTTATAAGCCTAGCCAGAGTGTGTTTGGCTTTCACCACCCATTTTAAATTAATTTTGCTATGCCCTTTTTCGAGGTTAGTATACTGTGCCTCTGTCTAACAGTGACACAGAAGTGATACCCGGTGTAAACCTACGATCTCCCATCCACTCATCAAGATTCCTCTTGAAGAGAGTCAATGAGGGACTCTGCCTAACCTGGACTGGGATTTTATTCCAGAGTGAAGGGAGCCTCTGGGTTATTAATCTGTCCCTCCAGCATGTCCTATTTATTTCAGTGCTGAGGTTCAAGTCTCTCAAGCGCGTAGCTCGATGGGATTTGGATTTTCTGAGGTGCAGCATGTCCATTAATTCCGGGTTGGACATGGCTGTATACGTCAGGCACAGATCGCCTCTGAGCAGGCGGTATGCCACTGAGTAGAGCTGGAGTTTCTTTAACCGGGCAGCATATGGCATCTGTTTGAGCCCTTTGATCCTCTTGGTGAGGTACTTTTGGGGTCTTTCCAGTTGCTCCAGGTGTCTGGTAAGGTACACCCCAAAAGGGGCATTGTACTCAATTATGGGCCTGATGAGGGTTGAGTAAAGAGGCACGATGACCTCCCCTGATCTAGACGTGAATCCCTTCCACAGACATTTTTATGCATTTCTTTTCATTTTAACATTATGCCATACATCATAACTAAAATGTGTGGGTAAATATGAAAATTAAATTTCCTTCTTTACTAAACAGAGTAAAATTAAGAGCATATATAAGGGTAACCCCCAACATATAAGTTGGAATACAAAACATATTTACAAACCAATAAACATCATTATGCATAAATTCTTCCGCTCCCTTATCCTGTGAGGTTTTCCATGGACCCTCCTAACTGACTTGATTTCTTTCTTTCTGTCTGTATGTGCACTAAAATACACACAGTATTTCAATCATGGGGTTAGAAAAGAACTGAAAAGCAATGGTAGGACCTCTCAACATCCCACTTTACTCCCTGAAAATGCAGCCGGCATTTTTTGGTTTTGGCATTTTGTATCTAGTACCCAGTTTCTGCTATTACTGTTACCTTAATGTCTGTTGATTGTTCTGTGCTGTAGAGGGTGATGTTACACAACTGGTATCTTACCTTAAAACTGTGGAAATTTAGATGAAGTAGCCACGGTGGTACGGCGGTAGTGTTGTTACCTCACAGCAAGAGGTTCTCCCATTCGATTCTCACTGTGGCTTGGGAGTGCCTTCTGTGTAGAGTCTGCATGTCCTCCCCACGGTTGGGTAGCATTCGAAAGACATGCGTGCGTAAATGGGCATGCCTTCGTTGAATGTTGGGCGTCGAGCTGGCATTTCGTAAAAATCTACTGCCAATCATTAACGGAGCAGAGTTCCGGTCTGGCGACCCCTCACTGGGAAAAAGCCAAAAAGACAAACAACAACTTTGCACTTTCCTGCAGTAAATCTCAGTTGCCATTTCTTCAGTAAATCTGCAGGTCTCCTTCAAGGTTTTTATAGGCTTTTGGTGTCCCCTACAGATCCACATATCAGTAACTTCCACAACATCCTGATTATCTTCTCATTGCCTCTTGTGATGCCTGATGTGATGGTTTAGTGCACCACTCAGCACAGCAATAGGGTCTATGTTAAATATTCGGACATCCAAAATGTTGAACGTTACATGGTCGAGACCAAATGTTCCAACATTTGGATGTTCGAATCTTCTTCTTCTTCTTTGGATGTTCGAATATCACATAAAAAAAACAGAAAAAAAGAAAAAACACACCTTAACAGTGTGAGCAGGGAGGCAAATCTCAGTGCTGAAAAGGGAAATTCTCCCTATCTGCACCATACAGTGCCATTGAAAGTCAATCTTCGAACACTTGAAATTTAAAACGTTCAGAATTTTAAGCGTTTGAAGACTTGACATAGACCCCAGCAATAACCCCCATGGAACCTTACTCACCTCCTCCCTCTTCTTCTATCTTTTTTGAAATAGTTGATCTGTTATCTCATGTGGTCTCTCTCAATACATTACATCAACAAGAAAATGGCAGTAAGTTTAATTTAACAGTTGATTTGTGCTCCAGAGATGACTCATTTGTGAAGAACTACGAATACAACCCTGGATGCAGTCATGGTCAGTGACCAGAGTTAAGCTATATTCAGAAAACGCTATGTTTTTTTTTTCCCATGGGGATCAACATTCTCAGAGATAAGTACAAGGCAGCATAGTTCATCACAATGGGTACGTCCACATATTGCCTTCTTTGAAACTTGCTTGAACTACAGAAACTAAATAAAGAAGCTAGAAATAGATCACTGAAATGTTAAAGGGAGATTTTGAAGCTAAATCATTGACAAGATGGAATTTTTATTCTCTCCCCTACTTAGAGTTTTCTTACTCATACGTAATGCAGTGGAACCTTAAAAGGAGTTGTATATGTCCTATCACTCATATAACATCTGACTGCCCTTTTATTAAATTCCATATAGTAAGATCATTTGTACCGATTTGTTTGTTTCTTTGTTTATAAACTGGGTAGGTAGGTTAATTCCAAGGGGATAACTTCAGGATTTAAATAAGTCAGTTAATACAGAGGGTTAAGATTGTGATTTCCCAGATCTATAGAAGTCAGTTAACACAGAGGTTTAAGACTGTAATTTAAATAAGTTAGTTAATGCAGACAGTTATGACTGTGAGCTGTATTTTATTTATTTACCATTTCTTGACCGGGAAAGTCCAACTAGGATAGAGCCTATTTTCAGTGGAGGCCCAGGGAGAAATGCTCCATATGCATGTCTTTGGAATGTGGGAGGAAACCAAAGTACCCAGAGGAGACTCAAACAAATGAAGGGAGGACATGCAAGACTCCACACAGAAGGCACCGCAGTTGAGAATTGAACTGGAGAACCTCTTGCTGTGAGGTGACAACATTAACCACTACCTCACTGTGCTGCCAAAAGAACCCTGTGGTACAACGTGTGATTCCCTCATTCCCCGCTTACCTACTGTGTGACATTAAGTTTGGAAGGCAGCTATGCTCGCCAATATACCACCAATGCTACAGAGCCCAAGCCACTTACCAACCAGCACTTAAGGCAACTGGAAATTTGGCCTAGGATCCTTAATTGTCCCTTTGACTGCAAGCCTGGTAGCTACCTATGAATCTGTTCAGTACCTGCTGGTGCATGGCAAAACTGTAAAGTTTAGATGAAGAATCAGAAAAACAGAAAATGCTGGATATCACTGTA